>NC_135968.1:42602520-42878812 GCF_053455715.1 Rhinoraja longicauda
GGATATAGGTGGAGACAGGAAGACAGAGGGAGAACTGGGAAGGGGGAGGGGAAGAGAGGGACAGAGGAACTATCTAAAGTTGGAGAAGTTGCTCGTAGAGTAGGAGGGCAGGAGAAATCACAGAGGGGGAGCAACGAGAGAGCATGTTGCTAAACTCTCGTCGAAGAGAGGAGGAGAACTTCTTCAAAGTGGGCATACCTTGAGGAGAAATCGCAGTGGAGCAACAAGTAGTATAAGAAAATAACTGCAGATGCTGGTACAAATTGAAGGTGGTCGTAGAGTAGGAGGGCAGGAGAAATCACAGAGGAGCAACGAGAGAGCATGTTGCTAAACTCTCGTCAAAGAGAGGAGGAGAACTTCTTCAAAGTGGACATATGTTAGACCCAAATGTTAGACCCAAACTCTTTATCAGCCACAGTCTTCATCTCTCATTTTCTGGCTTGGTTCTCCTCTGGGCAAATTTTATGCTGCTTCATTCTGTGCTGTGCTATACAGCTGACATTTAGAAAATGCGTCACTTTTCTGCATTTTCATCTCTGTTCTCCATAGCCGTGCTGGGCAGTTTGTGCTTTCAAAACCCCCTCTTTTCTCTTTTAACAAATGTGCATTGTCTCCCCCTTGAAAGAGGACATCCTTAAAACATGAGCTGAAGCCAAGGAACCATCTCAAGCCCTAATACCCGTTAGCTTGCGCCAGCATACTCATTCACAACAGTGGCATTTTTTAAAATCATCTTTGCGTCTCTTATTCTAATAAAAGTGTACTTTATCTTCAACACCTCCATAATCTAGGGCGGTCACGGTGGCGCAGCGGTAGAGTTGCTGCTTACAGCGAATGCAGCACCGGAGACCCGGGTTCGATCCCGACTATGGGTGCTGTCTGTACGGAGTTTGTACGTTCTCCCCGTGACCTGCGTGGGTTTTCTCCGAGATCTTCGGTTTCCTCCCGCACTCCAAACACGTACAGGTTTGTAGGTTAATTGGCTTGGTAAATGTAAAAAATTGTCCCTAGTGGGTGTAGGATAGTGTTAGTGTGCGGGGATCGCTGGTCGGCGCGGACCCGGTGGGACGAAGGGCCTGTTTCCGCGCTGTATCTCTAAAATCATAATTTCGAGTTTTCCCCAAACCATCCCACTCTAAACAGGCGTCAAAAGAGACTGCAGATGCTGGAATCTGTTGCAAAAACTGCTGGAAGAACTGAGCCAGTCAAGCAGCATCTGTGGAGGCAGAGGAATGGTCAATGCTTCTGGTGCAGTCTTGACCAAAAATGTCCGCAACTCCTTTGCCTCTAAAACTGCTGCTTGACTGTGTTTTCCCCCCATTATAAACAGACCTCAACAGTAATAAACTAGTGATGGTCATGGTAAATGAGATAACAATATTACTGAGACCTCTCTCCTAGGATGCTAAATGTAGCTAAAATTAATTAGTTCGTATTAGATTTTGCAACTATTTATTTGCTGTTTTTTGGACCGTACGATGAAAAGAATTGCACAGCCCAAAGGAGTTATCTTAGCTTTCATTGTGTTTCCTTGAATAACATAACAATCAGTCTTGTTACCATTATGGCATTGATTAATTAACACAGCTCGACATTGACAAATGTACAATGGGCAGTACAAATACCAAACAGAATGATTCAGCCAGAAAGGGCGGCACGGTGGTGCAGCGGCAGAGTTGCTGCCTTGCAGTGCTTAGAGACCCGGGTTGGATTCTGACCAGGGCAGTGGAGGCGATACCCAAAACACCCGATTCCGACTCCGACTCCTTGATTTCTTGTGTACCCGATTCCGACTCCAACTCCGATTCCGACTCCGACTCCGACTCCTTGATTTCTTGTGTACCCGACTCTGACTCCAACTCAGA
The DNA here is from genome assembly GCF_053455715.1 of Rhinoraja longicauda. Classification (NCBI taxonomy): domain Eukaryota; kingdom Metazoa; phylum Chordata; class Chondrichthyes; order Rajiformes; family Arhynchobatidae; genus Rhinoraja; species Rhinoraja longicauda. The sequence continues at coordinate 42,604,386 of NC_135968.1, forward strand.
CTCCGACTCCTTGATTTCTTGTATACCCAACTCCGACTCCTTAATTTCTTGTGTACCCGACTCCGACTCCTTGATTTCTTATATACCTGACTCCGACTCCTTGATTTCTTATATACCTGACTCCGACTCCTTGATTTCTTGCATATCCGACTCCGACTCCTTGATTTCTTGTATACCCAACTCCGACTCCTTGATTTCTTGCATACCCGACTCCGACTCCTTGATTTCTTACATACTCCAACTCCAACTCTGACTCTGACCCCGACCCCCAGGTATAATAATTCTAAATCTGCTGTGATGACATTACACAAGATGGCGTTTCATACAAACTACATGAATCATCAGACTACCTTTTAAACCCACGTCCTTAAAGTTTTGAGTCTAATGGTTGTAGCTATGCTCTTGTGACTTTTTCAATTGTTTATTCTTGAGAAAAAAACATAATTCATTATGATAAAAGAAAAAAGAATTACTGTGACAAAATTAAAATTCCATTGAATCAAATACATTTTTTTAAAGGCATTACTCCAAAACTTATTAAACCAAGGCCACAGGTTCAAGTTCAAGTTCGCGTTTATTGTCACATGCACCAATTAAGGTAAAGTGATATTTGAGTTACCATACAGCCATACTAAGTGAAAAGCAACAGGACACAATGGCCACGGGCAGTTGTCTGTACGCAGTTTGTATGTTTTCCCCGTGACCTACGTGGGTTTTCCCCGGATTCCTCCCACACTCCAAAGACATACAGGTTTATAGGTTAAATGGCTTGGTATAAATGTAAAAGATTGTCCCTTGTGTAGGACAGTGTTAATGTGCGGGGATCGCTGGTCGGTGCGAGGTCGGTGGGCCGAAGGGCCGATTCCCACGCTGTATCTCTAAACTAAACTAAACAAAACATTGGAAATGATAATCTCAAAAATACTCAGATGGGATACAGATTTCACCTTGAGAAGAATCTAGTAAGGTAAACAGACAAATGCTCTATTTGACAGCACTGTAGTGTTGGGGGATTTCATAGGGGATTTATTGCATATATACATGGCAGTAGTTAGGATGTACATGCTGGATAAATGTCAAATGTCCCTTGATAATTTGTCGTGTAAATACTGAATCAGTAAGAATGCTTCAGCCATCAAAGACTGTGGATTTTCTGATATTCAGAAATCAGAAATCAGAAATTTGGCCGGCACGGTGGTGCAGCGGTAGAGTTGCTGCCTTACAGCGAATGCAGCGCCGGAGACCTGGGTTCGATCTCGACCACAGGTGCTGTCTGTACGGGGTTTGTACGTTCTCCCCGTGACCTGCGTGAGTTTTCTCCGAAATCTTCGGTTTCCTCCCACATTCCAAAGGCGTACAGGTTTGTAGGCCAATTGGCTTGGTAAATGTAAAAATTGTCCCTAGTGGGTGTAGGTTAGTGTTAATGTGCGGGGATCGCTGGTCGGCGCGGACCCGGTGGGCCGAAAGGGCCTGTTTCCACACTGTATCTCTAAACTAAACTGAACTAAACTAAGAACCTCTGTAAAGTTTGAATTTAAAAATAGAATATCAAAATTCAGACGGTTTTCCAATAATTGTGTGATGTGTATGGAATTCTGCTGTTGACCGTGTTGATAATGTCGAGGAAGAGTTCTGCTGATGCCTTTGTGGTGAAATGGTCAACATGCTGGCCTGGAAAACTCAATCACATTGATCATGACACAAGCGAGGAGAAATCTAATTTAGCAAGAGGTGAACTTTTGACCCCAATTATATGTTTGGACCCTGCCTAGCAATCCTTGGACCCATGCATCAATCTCACACCTGAACAACAGGCACAGTGCAATGAGGTGCCTCGCGTTTAACAGACCACCACATGGGAATCTGACTGGAAGCGTGCAAAAGCATACTTTGATGTTATGTGTAGGAAGGAACTGCAGATGCTGGTTTAAACCAAAGTAGGACACAAAAAGCTGGACTAACTCAGCAGGTCAGACTGAAGAAAAGGAATAGGGGAATAGGTCAGACTGAAGAAGGGTCTCGACCCGAAACATCACCCATTTCTTTTCTCCAGAGATGCTGGAGGAACAGCACCTCATATTTCTCTTGGGTAGTTTACACCCCAGCGGTATGAACATTGATTTCCCTAACTTCAAGTAGCCCTTGCTTTCCCTCTCTATCCCCTCCCCCTTCCCAGTTCTCCCACTGTCTTCCTGTCTCCGACTACATCCTATCTTTGTCCCGTCCCCTCCTCTGACATCAGTCTGAAGAAGGGTCTCGACCCGAAACGTCACCCATTCCTTCTCTCCAGAGATGCTGCCTGACCCACTGAGTTACTCCAGCATTTTGTGTCTACCTGTCTGACCTGCTGAGTTACTCCAGCATTTTGGGTCCTACTTTGATAGTAGCTCCACATACTTCGTGTTTTGCACCATCATGGTCTAGTTTGTTCGGTGTAACTGATAATTAACTGTACCTTTTTATTTGTTGTGGTTGTATCAAATGTAGCTTTGAATCTGCAGCACGTAAGAATTTAATTGTTCTGGTTCATACAACAGATATCTGTTGTCGGATCTCTCTTGAAAACAAATGCAGAGACGATACACTGAGTGCAGGGCTCTCTGGGGAACACAGTGGCTGGCGTGTCCTTTGTAATAAACCTGCCCTTCAAACTACGGTCAGGATGAACCACGCAGGAGGGAAATTTGAAGTTCACAGACTGCTTGCAACTTTGTGCAGGCCAATTTCTTGGACTTTTCCCGTGGATATTTTCTGTAGTTGATTTTTGGAAGATATCGCCGTGTCTGCATGCCTCTTGGCAGCTTGCAAATAGGAGGAGGCCATTTGGCCAATCGAGCCAGCACCGCCATTCAATATGATCATGGCTGATCATCCAACATCAGTACCCCATTCCTGCTTTCTCCCCATATCCCTTGATTCCGTTAGCCCTAAGAGCTAAATCTAGCTCTCTCTTGAAAACATCCATTGAATTAGCCTCCACTGCCTTCTCTGAATTCCACCAATTCACAACTCTCTGGGTGAAAAAGTTTCTTCTCATCTCAGTGCTAAATGGCCTACCACTTATTCTTAAACCATGACCTCTGGTTCTGGACTCCACCAACATGGGGAACATTTTTCCTGCAATGTGATCATTTGGACGGAAGCAGGCACTTTGTGGATCCGCTATTCACGTGGCTAATCCCTGGGCTTGTTCCTTAAATATCAGTATGTCATGTTCATTGCCTGCTTCCTCAGACTAGTTTTGCCAGTGTTGCTTTAAAGAAAAACGGGAGCATTTTATTAACCATCTTGTGGGCAGTTCTGAGAATGTACCTGTCAGGGCTCTATAATGTAGATGTTGAAGTTAGACACAAAGTGCTGGAGCAACTCAACGGGTCAGGCAACATCTCTGGAGAAAAGGAACCGGTGACGTTTCAGGCCGGAACACTTTCATCTGACTCTCACTCTGAAGAACGGTCTCGACCCGAAGCATCCTTTTCTCCAGAGATGCTGCCTGACCTGAGATGTTTGCTTTGGCACTTTGTGTCTATCTTAGGTATAAACCACATATGTCAAACACAAGGCCCGCCACGTCATTTTATGTGGCTCGCGAGAGCTTAATTGTCATTGGTCGAATATCTTTTAAGTTACAGACATTTTTAACTTTCAAACTTTCATTTGTAAACACATTTTTCCAAGTGCTATGCGTCTGACTTCACCACTGACGGCACGGCCTCTCCTCACTCGCACACACAAGATGGACACCGTTAGCGGAGCCGCCCGCCCGCAATCACCACCTCCCCTCTCCACACTACCCTCACTCTCCCACACCCGGGGGGCACTGTCTCCCGAGCAGGAGGGAGATGGTCGGACTGATGGTCATCATCCTTCCCTTCCGTCCCTTCAACCCACGCCACGGCGTCCTCGAGTCCCCCCTTCCACCGAATGGGATTATGGGGGGGGGGAGGGAGGAGAGAGTGGGGGAAAGGGGGTGGTGGGGAAAGGGGGGGGAGGGTGAGAGTGGGTGAGGAGAGAGTAGGGGGAGAGTGGGACTGGGGAAGGGGAACAGTGGGGGTCTGGGAAGATGGGAGAGTGGGGGGGAGGGGGGGTGGGAGGAGCAGAGAGTGGGGGTGGGAGGGAGAGTGGGACTGGGGAGGGGGGTGGTGGTGGTGGGAAGAGAGAGTGGGGGTGGAGGGAAAGGGGGACAGTGGGGGGGAAGCAAAGGAGGAGAAGGTGGGTGGGGGGAAGGGGACAGTGAGAGTGAAAGGGGGGTGGGGGAGGAGGGAGGAGGGGGAGGAGAGGGGGTGTGGGGGGAGGGGGTGGTGGTGGAGGGAGGGGGGTGGTGGTGGGGGGAAGAGAGAGTGGGGGTGGGAGGGAAGGGGGACTGAGGGTCAGGGAAAAGGGAAGAGTGGGGGGGGGAGTGTGGGGGGGAGTGGGGGGGGAGGGAAAGGTGGGTGATGGGGAAGGGGACAGTGAGAGTGAAAGGAGGGGGAGGGTGGGGGGAGGAGAGATGGAGTGTGGGGGGAAGGTTGGGGGAAGAGAGTGGGGGGTGGGGGGAAGGGGGACAGTGGGGGTGGGCGGGAGGTGGACGGTGAGAATGTAGGTGGGGCGTGTGGGTGGAGGGGAGGGTAGGGGTGGGAGGGGGTGAGGGGAGGAGAGAGTGGGGGAGGCGGGGGTGGGTGAGGAGGGGTGGAGGAGAGAGTGGGGCTGGGGAGAGTGAGAGTGGGGCTGGGGAGGGAGGAGAGAATGGGGGGAGGAGAGAGTGGGGGAATGGGGAGTGGAGGAGAGTGGGGGTGGGAGGGAGAGTGCTACTGGGGAGGAGGGTGGGGTGGGGAGGAGGGAAGTGTGCGGGTGGGGAGGAGGGGTGGGGGAAGGGGACAGCAGTGGTGGGGGGGGGAAGAGGGGGTGTTGGTGGGGGATGAGAGAGTGGGGGTTGGGGAGAAGGGGGACAGTGGGGGTCAGGGAATATAGGAGAGTGGGGGGTAGGGAGAGGAGGGATAAGGGGGATTGAGTAGGGGGTTGAGGATGCTACACCAATACAGGAGAGGCTTTGGGTCCAGGGCTCCTCGGTCACACCCTCTCCCCTTCCCTGTACCGCCTTTAATTGCGCTGGAGGAGCACGGCACCACAGTGAAGGAGAAAGAAGATGGCCGCTGGCAGGACGGTGTCAGAGGCTCCCTCTCCCCTTTCCCTTCCATCACCCACCCCTCCCCTCTCCACCTCTCCCCCCCCCCCCATTGAGATTCATTTTAAGAGACAATTTATTTTAAAGAAAAAACGCGATTTCCCCAGGTCGCAATGGAAACCCTACGAGGAACGAGGAATTTGTCAATGTGTTTACATATATTTTTACATTTATGTTAATGCATGTACAATATTTGTTCATTTCAATAAATAATAATCAAATGCAGACAGTTATTTAACAATATGTTAAGGATTAGTTACATTTATACAGTCTTACAGTTACAACCGGCCCTTTGAGGGCAACCATAATGCTGATGTGGCCCGGGGTGAAAATGAGTTTGACACCCCTGGTATAAACCATCATCTACAATTCCTTCCTGCACAATGTAGATGTTGTATGGGGCAGAGGTTGACGGCAGAAGCTGAAGTGTGAGGAAGTGAGGGTTCCAATGGAATAGAGGGTGTAGAAAGTGTGAACAGCGTGCAACGGAGGTGAAGCGTGATTGTACAAGAGCAAGAGCAAAGCCATAGGGGATGAGGGATCATTGTGGGCAATGAATGTTGGAAGGTGTTTGGAGAGTTATTGAGCTTGGAACTGAGAGTCTTTGGTGTACAGCTTGGCATTTCTGGCCGATGCCTTTTATAGCATTTGTAATGCAGTTTCGTATAGGGGACCAGTGTAAATCGTATGGTTATGTCTGTGCAGAGTTGGTCCAGGACCTTGGTTTTACAATTTACTTTGCATAGTGTTTTCAAAAGCTTTTGTGATGTTTTCAGCTTGATTCTAACTTTGCCTACTAGCAATGTTTTAATTATCTGAATTCTGTACTTTTTTTTGGAAATGATTCCTGTATGGCAGTGCTGGCTCGAAGGGCCGAATGGCCTCCTCCTATTGTCTAATTGCAGGCTTGCTATAAAAACCATGTCATGTAGCAGTTAAAACAGTATTACTCGCTTTCTGAAGATAGACACTGAAAGCTGGAGTAACTCAGCGGGACAGGCAGCATCTCTGGAGAGAAGGAATGGGTGACGTTTCGGGTCGAGACCTTTCTTCAGACCTTTCTTCTCGACCCGAAACGTTACCCATTCCTTCTCTCCAGAGATGCTGCCTGTCCCGCTGAGTTACTCCAGCTTTCTGCGTCTACCTTTGGTTTAAACCAGCCTCTGCAGTTCCTTCCTTCACATTCTTCCCATTCTGTTTGAGAAAATATACCACCGTTACATCAAACACACACTTCCCTGTGATTGTTGACTATGTTATTGCCTGAAAAATGCCAGTAGCATCTCGATCGTTAAATATCGTGCATGAAGACTGTTAAATGTTGTTACATTGGAGAGTGAGTACAGTTGTTTGTTTTTCAGCATTTGTCTTTTCTTGGATAGATCAATCTATTTCAGTCACCTGACAACTGAGATGATGTCAACATGGTGAAAGACATTGAAGAGTGGGATGATGAAACCATATCGACTATGATGAAACCATATGCAGGCAATGCATCTCGTTTGACATAATATTCTAGAGAATGACAATTCAGTAGCCAATTTCACGGCCATAATAATAACAACATCCATTGTCATCCGTTTAACTCTGTGGAAATCAAAGTACAACTAAGATTGCCTGACATAAACTCATAATCATAAATTCATACAGTGTGGAAACTTGCCCACACATGTCCCATCTATACGAGACCCACCTGCCTGTGTTTGGCCCAGATCCCTCCAAGCCTATCCTATCCATGTACACGTCCAAATGTTTCTTAAACGTTGGGATGGTCCCAGCCTCAATTACCTCCTCTGGCAGCCCGTTCCATACACCCACCACCCTTTGTGTGAAAAAGTTAACCCTTAGATTTCTATTAAATCTTTTCCCCTTCACCTTAAACCTATGTCCTCTGGTCCTCGAGTCACCTGCTCTGGGCAAGAGACTCTGTGCATCTGCCCGATCTATTCCACTCATGATTTTATACATCACCATGAGATCAAGGCCTACAGAATACAACTGAAATCCACCTATTACAAAGTCGATTTGAGATGTTGTCAGATTTATAGCAAAGGGAAGTAACACAGAGATCCTAGTGAAAAGGCTCAAGGAAAGGCAATCAACATATTGTGGCAATTCAAAAACGTTTAAAAAGTGAAGTGCATTTAAAACAAGTACCAATGAAACATGGAGAATTGAAAAGGAAACCAACGTTTCATTCAGGTAATAATAACACAAGGAGTCATCCTTCAAGAGTGGAAAACAATCTCGCTCTGTCAACCAGTTTAGGTCCTTGAAAAATGAGTTAATTCAAGGTCTTTGTCATGCGACTAAATACGCCGAAGCTTCCATCCTTGAGAATTGATGGCAAACATGTTTTTGGAAAATCTGAAAGGCTGGGTCATCTTGAAATTATGAAGATTAATGTTGCCATAATCATTAACCACATCACACTTGACAACAGACACAAAGTCGAGTTACTGTCCATATAATAGTTAAAAGGCCAAGTGCTTGGAGCAACACAGCCTTGGGATATGAATGCTGAATTCATGTCTCAGTGGTCATCACTGACAATAAACATACCCCAAATTAAATGGATTGGGACAGCAGGGAGAAAGGTGCCTGCAAGAACTGAGCAATGAGAGCTTTGCACATCCAGTTATCTGGTTGCAGTGACTAGCTTATTGCTTCTCACCAGATCCCTGGTGAAGTTTTCATCCACTGGAAAACTGTGCAACATGAAGCACACTGCTATCAGTTTGCAAATCTCCTGGAAAATCCAAGCATATTGAACAACTTCTCCATTAACCCCATTGACTTTTTTAGATTTAGATTTAGATTTAGAGATACAGCGCAGAAACAGGCCCTTCGGCCAACCGGGTCCGTGCCGCCCAACGATCCCCGCACACTAACACTATCCTACACCCACTAGGGACAATTTTTACATTTGCCCAGCCAATTAACCTACAAACCTGTACATCTTTGGAGTGTGAGAGGAAACCGAAGATCTCGGAGAAAACCCAGGCAGATCACAGGGAGAACGTACAAACTCCATACAGACGGCACCCGTAGTCAGGATCGAACCTGAGTCTCCGGCGCTGCATTCGCTGTAAGGCAGCAACTCTACCGCTGCACCACCGTGCCGACTTTCTCCAAATCAAAGGTGTCGATGTGGGAACCTAGTCCAAGCGTCCCTGTACCCTAGTGGGATAGATGGAGCAGCCCTTGTTTTAGTCCTACACATGCCACTCAGCTCAGCCCATTCTCCAGTATGTTAATGCTTCCAACTTCTGCGCAGAACCCAATAGTATTAGCAGTTTTGGGTTGCCACTGAAGAGATAGCATTAACACTATCTCCACAAAGTCTTCCAAATTCACCTGCAGGATAAGTGGACCCAGATCAGTGCTTTCTTGAAGGACAACACATCAAGCAGTCAGATGTTTGGGGCAAGAAGATAGACACAAAATGCTGGAGAAACTCAACGGGTCAGGCAGCATCTCTGGAGAAAAGGAATAGGTGACGTCTCGGGTCGAGGCCCTTCTTCAGACTGAGAGTCAGGGGAGAGGGAAACGAGAGATATACAGACGGTGATGTAGAGAGATATAGGACAAATGAATGACAGATATGCAAAAAAGTAACAGTGATAAAGGAAACAAATCATTGTTAGCTGTGGTATTTATTCACAAAATGCTGGAGTAACTCAGCGGGACAGGCAGCCTCTCAGGAGAGAAGGAATGGGTGATGTTTCGGGTCGAGACCCTTCTTCAGACTTTGTTCGCTGTGGGGTAGGTGAGAACATGTTACAGACAATGAGACTTAACAAAATGACAGAAGGTGGGGCGAGTTGGGTGGGGGAGGGATGGAGAGAGGGGGGATGCAAGGGTCACTTGAAGTTAGGGCAATCGATATTCATATCACTGGGTTGTAAGCTGCCCAAGCAAAATATGAGGCGCTGTTCCTCCAATTTGCGTTTGGCCTCACTCTGACAATGGAGGAGGCCCATGACAAAATGGTCAGCGTGGGAAGGGGAATTAAAGCGTTTGGCAACCAGGATACTTGGGGCACATTGTCGGCAGGAAAAATAAAATAAACAATGCATATTAATTACCTAAACGGTGAGAAATTGCAGAGCATGACTCAAGAGTGTGATTCACAAAAGGTTCAAATGCATGTACTTTCGGGGAAAAGTTACTCGAGAATGGATTTGAATACAAAAGTAGGAAGTTTGTGCTTCAGTTATAGAGGGTGTTGTGAGATGACGTTTGGTGTACCGTGTACAGTATAGGTCTCCCTGTTTAATTAAGGATAGTAATGACTTTGGAAGCAGTTCAGAGAAGGTATGTTTTATGAGGAATGATTGGACAGGCTAAGTTTGAGTTTAGAAAAATGAGAGGGGGCTTGGTTGAAACATTTAATAGACAATAGAGACAATAGACAATCGGTGCAGGAGTAGGCCATTCGGCCCTTCGAGCCAGCACCACCATTCAATGTGATCATGGCTGATCATTCTCAATCAGTACCCCGTTCCTGCCTTCTCCCCATACCCCCTGACTCCGCTATCCTTAAGAGCTCTATCTAGCTCTCTCTTGAATGCAAGAACCTAATTTAAGAACTTAATGCAAGAATGTAAGAACCTAAGGAGCATTGACAGGGTGTATGTTGAGAGGATGGTTCTTGTAGCTTAGTTTAGTTTAGTTTGGTTTAGTTTAGTTCAGAGATACAATGTGGAAACAGGCCCTTCGGCCCACCAATTCCGTACCGACCAGTGATCCCCGCACATTAACACTATCCTACACACAATCGGGACAATTTACACATACACCAAGCCAATTAACCTACAAGCCTGTACGTCTTTGGAGTGTGGGAGGAGACCAAAGATTTCGGAGAAATCCCACGCGGTCACGGGGAGAACGTACAAACTCCATACAGACAGCTCCCGTAGTCGGGATCAAACCCGGGTCTCCGGCGCTGCAAGCGCAGTAAGGCAGCAACTCTACCACTGCGCCACCGCGTAGAAAATCTCCATGAAGGACCATTGTTTAAAATTAAGAGGAACAAGGCATTGTGCACTTTGGACAGGGATGAAGTGATTTTTTTTCCTCTTAAATGGTTGTGAGTCTTTGGAATTATCTTCCACGGTGGAAGCAGAGTCTCTGAATATTTTGAAAGCAAAGAAAGAGAGATATTTGATAAGAAAAAGGAGGGGGGGGGTTGAAAGTTACTGTTGATAAGTGGTTTTGTGGTTGCAACCAGCTCAACCAAGATTTCATTCAGTGCAGAGTAAACAGCCTCTCAGACTCGAAGGGCTACCTGGCCCACTTGTGTCCCTAATTGATATGTATATACTAAAACTTCCGTTTGTTTGTTTCTGCACCGCAGCCAAAACGGTACACGATAGCGCAACAATTTTAGGCCCACCTTACTCACCGTCATCCCTTTGGTGCTAGTGGAAGAAGTTTCATAGAAATCGGTGTTATATTTTTAAAGTTATTCGCATTTTAAAGTTTAAATCTGTCTCCTAGGGAGGGAGGGGGTGGAGGGAGGGGGGGAGGAGGGAGGATAAGGGGGGTTAAGGGGGATGTAGGGGGAGGGGAAGGGGGGAGAGGAAGAGGAGGGGAAGGAGGAGGGGGAGGGGGAGGGGAGGGGGAGGGAGTGGGTGGAGGGAAGGGGAGGGGAGGGGGAGGGGAGGGGGAGGGGAGGGGGAGGGGAGGGGGAGGGAGGAGGGTGGGAAGTGGGGGAGAGGAGAGGAGAGGGGGGAGGAGGTTGGGAAGGGGGGGAAAGGGGAGGGGGAGGGGGAAAGGGGAGGAGGGGGAGAGGGGAGGGGGAGGGGGGAGGAGAGGGTGCTGCACCAATGCAGGAGAGGTTTAGGCCCAACAAGTCCACTTGGTCTAGTGATTTTTTTAAATCCTATAAATGAGTTAAATGATGTTCTCAAGGGAGTACATTTGAAGAACATCAGGATTGGGAAATAAAGATTAAAATTCAGATGGAGAATCAGAACCAGAATGCTTTAGGCAATAAAAATTAATTTAAAAATCTTAGAAACACTTACATGTACTGCAGGAGATGTTTCCAATAATTGCTCAGACTTAAATATCTGTTGAGAAGAGGCTTTGGAAGACCCTGGTTAACAGGCCTGAAGCTCAGCCATCAACACTAGAAGACCCAATAAGCTGGAGCACCTCAACTCAAGAGATTGTGAGCCTTGTTTAATAGTGTCGGGACAACAACCTAGCCTTGTGATCAGAAAGGTGAAATAGTTGGGTTGTTGATGACTTGGATGAAGGGATTAAAAGTACCATTAGCAAATTTGCAGATGATACAAAGCTGGGTGGTAGTGTGAACTGTGAGGAAGATGCTATGAGGTTGCAGGGTGACTTGGACAGGTTGTGTGAGCGGGCGGATGCATGGCAGATGCAGTTTAATGTGGATAAGTGTGAGGTTATCCACTTTGGTGATAAGAATAGGAAGGCAGAGTATTATCTGAATGGTGTCAAGTTAGGAAAAGGGGACGTACAACGAGATCTGGGTGTCCTAGTGCATCAGTCACTGAAAGGAAGCATGCAGGTACGGCAGGCAGTGAAGAAAGCCAATGGAATGATGGCCTTCATAACAAGAGGAGTTGAGTATAGGAGCAAAGAGGTCCTTCTGCAGTTGTACAGGGCCCTAGTGAGACCACACCTGGAGTACTGTGCAGTTTTGGTCTCCAAATTTGAGGAAGGATATTCTTGCCATTGAGGGCGTGCAGCGTAGGTTTACTAGGTTAATTCCCGGAATGGTGGGACTGTCATATGTTGAAAGACTGGAGTGACTAGGCTTGTATCCACTGGAATTTAGAAGGATGAGAGGGGATCTTATCGAAACGTACAAGATTATTAAGGGGTTGGACACGTTAGAGGCAGGAAACATGTTCCCAATGTTGGGGGAGTCCAGAACAAGGGGCCACAGTTTAAGAATAAGGGGTAGGCCATTTAGAACGGAGATGAGGAAAAACGTTTTCAGTCAGAGTTGTGAATCTGTGGAATTCTCTGCCTCAGAAGGCAGTGGAGGCCAATTCTCTGAATGCATTCAAGAGAGAGCTAGATAGAGCTCTTAAGGTTAGCTGAGTCAGGGGGTATGGGGAGAAGGCAGGAACGGGGTACTGATTGAGAATGATCGGCCATGATCACATTGAATGGCGGTGCTGGCTCGAAGGGCCGAATGGCCTCCTCCTGCACCTATTGTCTATTGGAAGGAGGTGGGGTGGGAAGGGATGATGAGGTGTTGGTGAACATAACCCTGCCCTCATCAATGGCATTGATAGCTTGATGTTCCGATGCACCCATATCACCATTAACCTTGCCTGGTTCCCTCACACTGATGAGATGATCAGGAAAGCACATCAGCATATTTACTTTGAAGGTATTTATTCACAAAATGCCAGAGTAACTCAGCGGGTCAGGCAGCATCTCAGGAGAGAAGGAATGGGTGACTTTTCAGGTCGAGACCCTTCTTCAGTCTGAAGACGGGTCTCGACCCGAAACGTCACCCATTCCTTCTCTCCTGAGATGCTGCCTGGCCCGCTGAGTTACTCCAGCATTTTGTGATACCTTCGGTTTGAACCAGCATCTGCAGTTATTTTCCTACACAGCATAGATTGTTAGATTTAGATTTCGAGATACAGCGCGGAAACAGGCCCTTCGGCCCACCGAGTCCGCGCCGCCCAGCGATCCCCGCACACTAACACTACCCTATACCCACTAGGGACAATTTTTACATTTACCCAGTCAATTAACCTACACACCTGTACGCCTTTGGAGTGCGGGAGGAAACCGAAGATCTCGGAGAAAACCCACGCAGGTCACGGGGAGAACGTACAAACTCTGTACAGACGGCGACCATAGTCAGGATCAAACCCGGGTCTCCGGCGCTGCATTCGCTGTCAGGCAGTAACTCTACCGCTGCGCCACCGTGCCAGCATATTTACTTTCATAGGCATCTGGGAAGATTTTGCATGCCCATGCACATTCTCGCGTATTTCCACAGATTCACCATGGAAAGTATTTTTGAAGGGATGTATCTCAGCCTGGTGTGACTACTGCTCTAGCTCTTGACCTCGAGAACATACAGAAAGTAGTGACCGCAGCCCAGTCCATTGCATGCTCATCATTTCCTTCCATCCAGTCCATCGTCAAGATACATTGCTCCAGGAAGGCTGGAAGTATCATCAAGGATGCTTGCCAACCTAGCCATTCCCTTTTCCTTCTGCTACCCCCTGGGTGAAGAGACAGGAGCTTGATACTGGGCGTCCGGACTTAAGAGTTCCCCCACGGCTATTCGACTCCGAAACCAATGATCTTTTTCACACCCACTTCCTATAATTGGTGCCATATATTCCTGCTCTTCACTCCAACTCAATCAGTCATTCCTTTATTCCCATTTAGTATCTTTTGCACTACTTCAGATCACGCTACAACTTTGCGCCATTCTGTTGTTTTGCTCTCACCATCGTGTTTATTGTTGTATCTACTATTGTTGTATATCAAGTGTATATCGTATATGCTATGGGCTTCGTGTGGGCAAGGAATTGATTTAAATCTATCTGAATCAATGAGCAGGGAGGAAGCAAGAGGACATTCGACTCGATACGAAATAACAGAATTGATCCCAGGAGGGAAATTGGTCTGCCAACATTCATAAAACACAACAAGATACATGAAACATGAAATTAAAGTGGAAAGTCCAGGATTGGGGATGTGCAAAGTTGGGGGGGGGGGGGTGGGGGGGGGGGGGGGGGGGGGGGGAGAGGGGGGGGGGAGGGGAAGGGGAGTCGGTCCATCCCATGACAGAAGTGGGAGGGGTTGTACAGTTTGATTGCCACAGGGAAAAAGGATCTCCTGTGGCGTTCTATGATGCATCTTGGAGGAACCAGTCTGTTGGTGAAGGTGCTCCTCAGGTTGTCATGGGAGGGGGTGAGCTGTAATATCCAAGATGCTCCGCAGTTTGAGGAGCATCCTCCCCCTCCAAGACCGTCTCCAGGGTATCCAATTCCCCCCCCCCGGGGCCAGAGCCAGCCTTCCCGATGAGCTCGTTAAGGACCTCGGAGAAAACCCTCTGCCTTCCAGCAATTTCCGGAGAGGAAGCCTAACCCAACATTGGGGAATCTCTTCCATCACAAACCAAAGTCAGCTGGTCTCAGGTGGTTGATCAAGAAAGATCATCGGCCCCTTTTTGAGATGGTGTGATACATTCTTTTAATGAATTTTCTTTTTTTTCTGGAGGGGTTGAGCGGTTGGTTAGATCAAATTAGTATTTAGTTAAACTGTGAACCTGGATGTTTGAGTACAATAAAAAAAAACTGGACAAACTGGATCTGGCATTGTCTCGGAATAATGCTTCATTTAGACCATCTTTGGGAAGGAAAGTGGGGAAGTGCATGTGACAGGATATCCAGAGCAAGCCACAAGGTGGTGCCATTGTTACACCAAGGATAAGATCACTGACTTCACACACAGGCACAGCGGGCACACACCTGATCAGAAGGTCATTACCTAACGGCCTTTGTCAATAGACAATAGACAATAGGTGCAGGAATAGGCCATTCGGCCCTTCGAGCCAGCACTGCCATTCAATGTGATCATGGCTGATCATTGTCAATCAGTACTCCGTTCCTGCCTTCTCCCCATACCCCCTGACTCCGCTATCTAGCTCTCTCTTGAGATCTATCTAGCTCTCTCTTGAATGCATTCGGAAAATTGGCCTCCACTGCCTTCTGAGGCAGAGAATTCCACAGATTTACAACTCTCTGAGTGAAAACGTTTTTCCTCATCTCCGTTCTAAATGGCCTACCCCTTATTCTTAAACTGTGGCCCCTGGTTCTGGATTCCCCCATCATTGGGAACATGTTTCCTGCCTCTAACGTGTCCAACCCCTTAATAATCTTACATGTTTCGATAAGATCCCCTCCCATCCTTCTAAATTCCAGTGTATACAAGCCTAGTCGCTCCAGTCTTTCATGATATGACAGTCCCGCCATTCCGGGAATTAACCCAGTAAACCTACGCTGCACGCCCTCAATAGCAAGAATATCCTTCCTCAAATTTGCAGACCAAAACTGCACACAGTACTCCAGCTGCGGTCTCACTAGGGCCCTGTACAACTGCAGAAGGACCTCTTTGCTCCTATACTCAACTCCTCTTGTTATGAAGGCCAACATTCCATTGGCTTTCTTCATTGCCTGCTGTACCTGCATGCTTCCTTTCAGTGACTGATGCACTAGGACACCCAGATCTCGTTTTTAGGACACCCAGATCTCTTCACATTAGCTGCTGTAAATACTAATGACTTTGAGGTGGGTGTGGCCCATCCACCCATGACAACTGCTATATTCCTGTCATGCCTTCCCTTGCCAGGTATTAATAAAACCAATAAAGTATTGACATTGAGTAACCAAAGAGCATTGCAATTGTCAGAGTGAGGCCAAACACAAATTGGAGGAAAAACACCTCATATTTCATTTGGGCAGATTACAGCCCAGTGGATAGACACAAAAAGCTGGAGTAACTCAGCGGGACAGGCAGCATCTCTGGAGAGAAGGAATGGATGACGTTTCGGGTTCAGACCCTTCTTACAACCCAATGGTATGAATATTGATTTTTCTAACTTCAAGTTACTCTTGCATTCCCTTTTTCTCCGTCCCACCCCGACGCAAGTCGTTCTACCAGCTTCCAAGTCGTCTTGTTGAGTCTCATTGTCTGTAACTCGTTTTCACCTAGCCCACAGCTAACAATGGCCTGTTTCTTTTATCATCGTCACTCTTTGCCTTATCTTTCATTCATTTGTTCTATATCTCTCCACATCACCATCTATTTCTCTTGTTTCCCTTTCCCCTGACTCTCAGGCTGAAGAAGGGTCTCGACCCGAGACGTTACCTCTTCCTTTTCTCCAGAGATTCTGCCTGACCCGCTGAGTTACTCCAGTTTTTTTGTGTCTATCTTCGGTTTAAACCAGCATCAGCAGTTCCTTCTAACACATTGCAATTGGATGCTTTGGTTCACCTCAGATGACGGAACATTGATACCGTGAGTGATACTTTTACAGATTCATTCTTCCATAATTTTGGAGGGAACTTCTGTACACTCAGTTTAATTAATAAATTGAAATTTCCTCCACATTCTGATCTGGAAATCCAGAAAAAAATGTGTCAAAAAACATGGAGGGTTATGATTATAAATTCAGACTGCAAGCATTTTAAGAAGTTTTGTACAACACTTCAAAAGCATTTTCCTTCTGTCTTTATAAAAAAATAATTTTGAACGGTTTTAATTTCAGATTGCAAGCGTAATTGCCCCAAACGCCAGGCAACGCATTGAACCAGCTGAAGGTTTTCATCAGTATTCTGCACGCTGGTACAATAACGTTTCACTTCAATAGACGTGAAAGTGGTTGGCTCGAGGGAGCAGCCGTTTAACAGAAGTCTACACAGAGCATATATTTGAGTGGGGATGGGAAAGACCACCAGCGACGCCCACTCCCTGCACACCTGAGTCTTGCCAATACTAATTATGCCACCCAGTGCTGTTGCAGTTACGCCAGCAATGACAGATGTTGAGTTAAACCATTGGGGGGGATGACAACACTTGCTTGGCAGTGCAGTGCTACCCCTTGTCCTGATGCTGAACTGTTTCCTTTCGGTTCCACAATGGAGATGCAGATTGTTCTGGTCACTGTATTCAATAGACAATAGACAATAGACAATAGGTGCAGGAGGAGGCCATTCGGCCCTTTGAGCCAGCACCGCCATTCAATGTGATCATGGCTGATCATTCTCAATCAGTACCCCGTTCCTGCCTTCTCCCCATACCCACTGACTGCGCTATCCTTAAGAGCTCTATCTAGCTCTCTCTTGAGATCTGTACGATCTAGCTCTCTCTTCCCTGTACGATCTGTGGGGACTTCTATTAAGGAGTGTGAATGATTGCATTCTCAGTGGGCAATCTTAAATCCCATCCTCACAACTTGCAAAACTGGCTTTAAAATTAAAATCTGCCCTGCTGATTTACTTAAATAATAACTTCAGTAACCATATGCGTGGATTCATCTTTCGCTTCTGACGTGCACTTTTGTTTCGAGGTTAGATGGACGTTTACGTCGTTCCTTCGCGACTTATTTGTTTGTTGGTTCGCTTTGAATTAAAGCGGCATTGAATCATCTCTGGGTTTTGCCAGTGGAATTTACCTCTGTTATTAATAAAGTGAAGCAGACAGCAGGAAATGAAACTGCTCCAGTACTTCTTACATTTGCCAGAACATATCTCGGCGTGGTACCACAAGATTATGTGATATGTTGACAGAATGAGGCCCGAGGAAGTCAAAGCTGCTGTAAAATGTTTATGTAAATGCTTCCCCTTTCCAGCATGAGGAATTATGGAAAATAAACTCTATCTTTTAGTGCTTTTCACGGGTAATTAAGTAAGTGGTGATTTCCCATGGCAATATTTCATTTTATAGTATTGTGTGTTGTGGCTTTGTACCTTGAAATTACGCCAAGCATTTAAAAAACTTCATTTCATTACCCACGTTACTTGTGCCTAAAATATACTTTGGGAATTGATTTTATAACACAACTCATTCATTGAGACTCATTCCTTTTACATTGCATTCTTTACAGGCACTCCCGGAATATGTGCTGTCTATATTTTGAACGGCATTTAAACGCTAATGTTGGAAAACATTTTTATTTTATTTGCGTCTCCTAGGCTATTAAGATGTGAGGTACTTTGTTGGAGACACAGGGCTAACCTCAAATTATGTTATTGATTTAAGATTGGCATTGCAATTGTTCAGCCCATTCTGTCTTTGCCAACAGTTGATTCGTGCTTTACTAATATTCCCACTCTCACATTCATACGTCAAATTTCTCCTACTTTTCTTCATCCAATTGTTCCATTTCAAATGTTCTTATTGAAACTCTTCCATCACCATTCCAGGAAGCACTTTCCAGATCATTACGATGCTGTTTCTATTTTATCCTGTGCCTCCTTTCTTTGGGCAATTGACCTTTGATTTGGTTACTGGCCCCTCTACCACTGTAGCAGCTCTTGAAGAGAACAGCTTGTATTTTACATGGTTACTTTAACATGGAAAAACATTGCACAGAAGTCCTTCACAGAGGTGTTGCCAAGCAATAGTGGATGCTGATCTACAGAGAGAGAGAGAGAGAAATGAGGGAAACATGATGAAACGTTTGGTCAAAGAGTTATGTTTATCTTAAAAGATGAAGGAGGATGGATGTTCAGGTAGAGAATTCAACCTCTTGGGGCTTTTGTAGCCTGAAGACATGGATGCGAATGGTGGAGAGATTGAATGTGGGATCGCAGAGGATTGTGGGGCTGTAGTTGTTTTCATGGGTCAAGAGTGATGACACCATGGAGGGTGAGATTTAAAAAAAACAAGATCTGTGCAACGGGGAATCAGTGCGGATGTGAAACTCCTGAGTGGGTGGTTTGTAGACAGAGACTGGAGAAATCTCCGGAAGACATTCACATGGCAATCGATCCCTCTGAGAAACCCCCACCAGGTTCCGACCAACCGTGGATAACCTGGCGCAGTCTCAACACACTACGGACAGACGCAAACCGAACATGCTGAAGTGGGGATATACTGAAGATGCGGCAGACTGCCAGTGTGGACGGGGCCTCCAGACTATGGAACATCTCCTGAGCTGTGACGTGCTGCATGACACACGCACTGTAAAGAGTCTTGCAGAGGCCAGCCACGTGGCACTGAAATTTGCTCGCTATTGGCAAACAGCTGTGTGATGACACGAATAAATAAAAAAGTGCAGGTATCCCAGTACATAGGACGTTGAGAGCTTTGGCTGATGCTAGATTTGTGGAAAGGGTAGGTTAAGGGAATCTGGCCAGGAATGCATTTAAAAGAATGGGTGAGATGAAGTGTGGAGTCTTCAGCGTGATGTGGAAAGTGGCAGTGTGCTTTGGGAACAGCTCCAACCAAGACCGTGAGAAATTGCAGAGAGTTGTGCACATACAGTAGTCTGAAGAAGGGTCTCAACCCAAAACGTCACCCATTTCTTCTCTCCTGAGATGCTGCCTGACCTGCTGCGTTACTCCAGCATTTTGTGAATAAATACCTTCGATTTGTACCAGCATCTGCAGTTATTTTCTTATACAGTAGCCCAGATCATCAGGCAAACCAACCTCTCTTCCATTGACTCCACCTACACTTCACCCTGCCTTGGCAAGGTTAGCATCATAATTAAGGACCAGTCTCACACATACTTCACCCACAAGCTTTCTCTCTCTTCCCCAGTGCCCCCCCCTTCCCCAAAGGTTTCCCCGTTGATTCTGGTTCCATCTGCTTTTCACCTGTTCCCCCAATGGTTCTCATTACGATCTTCCTTATTTCCTTATACCACTGGTATATTTATCAGACTCATTTATCAGACTCCATCACTGCGAGTCTTTTGTTCCTGCTCATCACCCTCCTGCAGCTGTGCCCGCCTCCATACCCTCCTTCCTCTCTCCTGGCCCTTTCTATCTCCTTCAATATTTAACCTGCCTCTATCTACGCTTTGTCCTGCCTTCCTCTTTTCTAACTTTCTACCCTCCCCCCCTACAAACAGCCTGAAGAAGGGTCCTGACCCGAAATGTCACCTACCCATGTTCTCTAGGGATGCTGCCTGACCCGTGTGTTTTTGTTTTGTAAACTTTCCTCTGCAGTTCCTTGTTTCTCCATCTATCATCCGCCTGCCTCTATCACCTTCCTCCTCCTCCCCTACTTGGCTCTCTCTCTGCGTGCCATCCCTCACCCCTCCTCGGTCCAACTATCATCTTCTACCCTTTCTCACCACTCCCCCTCTCCTCGTTATACCTGCCAAACCCCATCTCCACTCTTCGTCATGATGCAGTGCTTCAAACTCGAAATGCCGGCAGTTCTATTTCACCCACTAATGTTGTTGGACCCACTAAGTGCACCATCACCCTCCTGGCATGTGGCCTCTATTTCCGCCACCCCATCACTTTTGTTCTTCTGCTGCAGAAGAACAGCCGAAACAGTAGCAGGAGATGGTCGTTTGGCTGCTTTTGCCTGCTTTTCAGTTCAGTATTTTCAAAACTGATTTCGTACCTCAGCGTCATGTTTTTGCCTTCACCCCGTATCTCTTGATTCCCTGGAAATCCAAAAATATATCAGTCGTTCCTCGCATCTTAAAAGCTGCGATATGTTGCTGACTTCTTCCATTCCTGATGAAAACTCTTCAGCCTAAACCCAAGTGCTTTTTTTCTCTCTCCACAGATGGAGGCCGAGCTGCTGTCAAACCACCAGCATTTCTCTATCATTATCTCACAATTTTTAACAGTCAGTTAATTTTGCTCTTTCTCAATTCTTTTGTTCTTACTAAAATGAATTATCTGCATTAAATGGCATTTGCCATGATCCAGTCTAGTCAAGTCAAGTCAAGTCAAGTCAAGTCAATTTTATTTGTATAGCACATTTAAAAACAACCCACGTTGACCAAAGTGCTGTACATTTGAATTAGGTTCCAATAGAAAAAAAAATGAAAACATACAGTAGCACGCAAACAGTTCACAGCGCCTCCTCAATGAGCCTCAAACGCTAGGGAGTAGAAATATGTTTTGAGCCTGGACTTAAAGGAGTCGATGGAGGGGGCAGTTCTGATCGGGAGAGGGATGCTGTTCCACAGTCTAGGAGCTGCAACCGCAAAAGCGCGGTCACCCCTGAGTTTAAGCCTAGACCGCGGGATAGTGAATAGCCCCAAGTCGGCCGATCTGAGGGACCTGGAGTTAGAGAGGGGGGTTAGAAGATTTTTGATGTAGGGGGGGGAGTGTCCATTTAGGGCTTTATACGTGAATAGGAGGAGCTTGAAGTTGATTCTGTACCGTACAGGGAGCCAGTGGAGAGAGGCCAGAATCGGGGTGATGTGGTCCCTTTTACGGGTACCCGTCAGGAGTCTCGCTGCGGCGTTTTGGACCAGTTGCAGGCGGGACAGGGAAGATTGGCTGATCCCAGTGTATAGGGAGTTGCAGTAGTCTAGGCGGGAGGAAATGAAAGCGTGAATGATTTTTTCTGTGTCGTCGAATTTGAGGAAAGGTTTGATTTTAGCTATGGACTAGTTCACTAGTATGTTCATGATCTTCCTTTATAATCCTCTTCATTACTTAAGAACTTTTATGAGTCTTGTGTCATCTACAGGCTTGAATGAATGAATGAACGGATACTGTATCGTCACATGTGACAAGTCGCAATGAAATCCTCTGCTTGCTTACCCAAGGTATGCAAAGAGTCGCCACATAAAGGGCGCCTTCAAAGTTACAAAGTATCCTGCACACAGTCCACCTTTGTTCTTCCACCCCCTCCTCCTCCCCCTCCCCACCCCTCCCCCACCCCCACCCCTAACCCTCCCCCACACCCACCCCACCCCATCCCCCTCCCCCACCCCTCCACACCCCTCCCCCTCCCCCTCCAGGCCGTAGTCGGGTCATCCTTTGTTCGTCCCCTCGTCTCCCACCCCCACCCCCACATGCAACCCCCCCTTCCCCATCCCCACCTCCACCCCACCCCACCCCCACCCCCTCCCCCTCCCCCTCCCCACCCCCTCCCCCTCCCCCTCCCCCTCCCCCTCCCCCTCCCCCTCCCCCTCCCCCTCCCCCACCCCCCTTCCCCTCCCCCACCCCACCCCACCCCCACCCCCACCCCCTCCCCCTCCCCACCCCCTCCCCCTCCCCAACCCCACCCCCCTTCCCCTCCCCCACCCCACCCCACCCCCTCCCCCTCCCCCTCTCCCTCCCCCACGCCCACCCCCTCCCCCTCCCCCTCTCCCTCCCCCTCTCCCTCCCCTCCCCCTCCCCCTCCAGGCCACAGTCGGGTCATCCTTTGTTCGCCCCCTCCTCTCCCACCCCCACCCACACCCCTCCCCCTCCACCACACCCAACGTGCACCCCCTCCTCCTCCCCCACCCCCTCCCCTCCCCCACCCCCACCACCTCCCTCTCTCCCTCCTCCAGTTTATTATTATGTATTAAACGTAGTAGTGGTCCTGGTGGTGATCTCCGCGTCGCCCAACTGCCCACTAGCATTCAAAGGCTATTCTTTGTCATCTGCATCTGATCCAAGGTCATATTATTGCAACCACAACCGCTTCAATATGAAGAGATATCACTTTGCTAATGTTTGTGGCAATTCACCAAATGCTTTCTGAAAGTCCACATGACAACATGAACCACATTGCCCTCATCAATTTTCTCTTCATTTTGTCAGGAAGTCAATCAATTAATCAAACATGGTTTGCATTTAACAACCCATGCCAGTTTTCACTTATCAACCTATATTTACCAAGTATTAACTTATATTGGTCCTGGGTTATAATCTCTAAAATGTTTTCCAATACTGACAATAGGCTGGCCTATTGCTGTATACATCCCTCTGTTTTTTTGAATTTTGTAGTTGTAATTGTTGAACTGAATTTTTCTTAAATGTAACAACAGGAAAACAGGCCATTTCTTCAAACACAGAAACAAATTCCATTCTGTAACTATTGATTACATAGTTCCTGACCTTCAGTTGGTCATTGCCTCAAAGCAAATCAGGCTGCCCACAGCTTCCGTATTTTCTTTAACATTGGGATGATTCTAAGATCCCATGTTAATCTCGTCACAATGATCACTTTCTTCTACCTCCTCATCCTGACTCAGTTGATCCACTCCATGTTTTTATTATCTCCAACTATGACCCTTTCAACGGGCGTCACGGTGGCACAGCGGTAGAGTTGCTGCCTTACAGCGAATACAGCGCCGGAGACTCAGGTTCGATCCTGACTATGGGCACCATCTGTACGGAGTTTGTATGTTCTCCCCGTGACCTGCGTGGGTTTTCTCCGAGATCTTCGGTTTCCTCCCACACTCCAAAGACGTACAGGTTTGTAGGTTAATTGGCTGGGCAAATGTAAAAATTGTCCCTAGTGGGTGTAGGATAGTGTTAGTGTGCGGGGATCGCTGGGTCGAAGGGCCTGTTTCTGCGCTGTATCTCTAAATCTAAAATCTAAACCCGTTTCCCGCTGGACTCCCAAGCAGAATATTTTTAGTTTAGTTTAGTTTAGACTTGCAGCGCAGAAACAGGGGCTTTGTCCGACCGAGTGCGCACCGACCAGCGATCCCCACACCCTAACGCCATCCAACACCAGGGACAATTTACATTTATTCCAGGCCAATCGACCTACAAACCGACCTGTTTGCCATTGGAGTGTGGGAGGAAACAGAAGATCTAGAAGAAAACCCACGCAGGTCACGGGCAGAACGTAGAAACTCCGTACAAACAGCACCCGCAGTCAGGATCGAACCCGGGTCTCCGGCGCAGCAAGAGCTGTAAGGCAGCAACTCTACCGCTGCACCACCGTGACATCATCAAAACTGTTCTGCCTGTAATCCCAACCTGTAGCACATGGGGTACAGTTAACTCATTGGTTGTGTGCATGCTACCCCGTGGCACAACCACACACACCGTCATCTTAATTTAAAGTTTCTTATTCCAATGTTCAAATCTCGTAAAGTTCTTGTCACTCCCATTTTCCCATGAGCTTAAAACTTCCTGCTTTGACTCAGATATTGGTCTTCTTTCATGAAGAAGAGTCTCGACCCGAAACGTCACCCATTCCTTCTCTCCCGAGATGCTGCCTGACCTGCTGAGTTACTCCAGCATTTTGTGAAAAGATTGGTCTTCTTTCGTAACGCACTCCCTTCTCTGCATACTTTTGCCTGATTATACCTTGGCAATTTTGTGAAGTAAAGCTTGTATATAACACTATACACTTGTGTATAGTGTATTTGCTATTGTTATTTTCTTTCGTTTGATATTATTCAACACAAGCTGGAACATTTTAGTAAATGACATTTTGGTCGATGGACATGATGTGAAAATTTGCCACCACTTATTTATGTTGAAGGGGATTATGTAGTTAAAGGTAATCAGTAGAGCTGAAGTTGATCTCACCAACTGAGTGGGGACCTGTGTAGGAAGCATCTGCAGATACTGGCTTAGACCTAAGAAAGACACGAAAAGCTGGAGCAACTCAGCGGGTCAGACAGCATCTCTGAGAAAATGAACAGGTGACGATTCTGGTCGAGACCCATTCTTCAGACTGAGAGTCCGGGGAAAGGGAAACATGAGGTATAGATGGTGATATAGAGAGATATGGAACAAATGAATGAAAGAAATGCAAAAAAGTAACGATGATAAAGGAAATGGGCCATTGTTAGCTGTGTTAGGTGAAAACGAGTTACAGACAATGAGATTCAACAAGACAGCTTTGAAGCTAGCACGACTTGGGTGGGGGAGGGATGGAGAGAAGGCGGATGCAAGGGTTACTTGAAGTTAGAGAAATCAATACTCATAAGGCTGGGTTGTAAGCTGCCCAAGCGAAGTATGTGGTGCTGTTCCTCCGATTTGCATTTGGCCTCACTCAGACAATGGAGGAGGCCCAGGCCAGAAAAATTACTGATCCGATAGATTGTCCAAACAATCCGTACAATCTGTTCAACTCACTTGGTTCTGGGATTAGTTTGCATTTAACTGTGTCCAGTGTGCAAAGACCTCTTTCAATGTCCAATGAAGCAACACATTTCTAATTCCTTTTGAGAGTACAGGTGCCCCTCACCTTGCGATGGGGTTATGTTCCGAGTAACCCATCGGAAACCAACTGAAAATATCGTAAGTCGAAATGCATTTAATACACCTGATCAGGTGGCCGTGAGCAACTTATGGCTCGCTACGGCTCGCTGCCCTTTGCACCATCGCAAAGTCGAAATATCGTAAGCTTAAGCATCGTAAGCCGGGGAGCATCTGGGGAAGGGGTGTGAAGATTGGTATTCCATGAGAACATCATGAACTAGGGCTTTTACTCTTGTTTTAATGGATGCTTTGTGGGAACATTGTTATACGATGCTTTGGTTGCACTCAAATCGAGGCTTGCAAGGATTTGTAATGAGTTCTTGTTTTGTAATCTTATTTTCCAACACATTATCAGCTTCTGGCAGAAGGTAGTAAGTTTGCAACTTGCTGTTTAATTTGTTCACTGTTGGATGCGTCATCAAGCATTTTGGCAGTGCCGTGATATTCTGCTCTCAAGATGGATCTGATGCCGCCTAATGTTGCTGCACAGGTTGTATCCAGCAAGAGAGCAGATAATACAAATTGCCACGCATTGAGGGATTCAATTAATTCTGTTTCTCTTGCAACAAACTTTTAAACCTATACAACTGGGCATGCATAATAATAAGTATAAGAAGATAACTGCAGATGCTGGTACAAATCGAAAGTATTTATTCACAAAATGCTGGAGTAACTCAGCAGGCCCAGTGGTATGAACATCGACTTCTCCAACTTTAGATAGTTCCTCTGTCCCTCTCTTCCCCTCCTCCTTCCCAGATCTCCCTCTATCTTCCTGTCTCCACCTATATCCTTCCTTTGTCCCACCCCCCTGACATCAGTCTGAAGAAGGGTCTCGCCCCGAAACATCACCCATTCCTTCTCTCCCGAGATGCTGCCTGACCCGCTGAGTTACTCCAGCATTTTGTGTCTACCTTCGATTTAAACCAGCATCTGCAGGTTTTTTTTCCTACACAACTTTGTGATTGGTCTTGGTAACTCAAATTTCACTGTCCCTTAATTGGTACATGTGACAATAAATTGATCTTGAAAACTTGAAATTGTCTATATCAGCTCAATGTTTATTTCCATTTGAGCAGACTTTAAAATGGACTCCATTCAAAGTGGAAGGTAATTAGT
Organism: Rhinoraja longicauda; assembly: GCF_053455715.1. Taxonomy (NCBI): domain Eukaryota; kingdom Metazoa; phylum Chordata; class Chondrichthyes; order Rajiformes; family Arhynchobatidae; genus Rhinoraja; species Rhinoraja longicauda. The sequence continues at coordinate 42,630,327 of NC_135968.1, forward strand.
TCCTGACCTAGTTGGTGAATGGCCCAGACAACATATCCCATTCTGTGCTCTCTGTGCATGAAGTTCTACACTGCTAGACTGACGATGAAAAATTCTGCCTCTCAGCTCGAAAATACTTTCAATGCAAATTGGTATTTCACTGTCGGAAAGGCTTCAGGATTGTGTACAAAATGTTCAATGACTTGAAAAATACCCGACTACAGACACACCTTCTATTAACGATCCTAAGAAACCTCGCGTTATAGAAAATCGTGTTACAAAGACAGTTGTGTCGTGCCCAGAGTAGATGAATCGAAGACCAGGGGACATAGGTGAAGGGGTAGCGCAGCGGTAGAGTTGCTGCTTTACAGCGAATGCAGCACCGGAGACTCAGGTTCGATCCTGACTACGGGTGCTGCACTGTAAGGAGTTTGTACGTTCTCCCCGTGACCTGCGTGGGTTTTCTCCGAGATCTTCGGTTTCCTCCCACACTCCAAAGACGTACAGGTATGTAGGTTAATTGGCTGGGTAAATGTAAAAATTGTCCCTAGTGGGTGTAGGATAGTGTTAATGTACGGGGATCGCTGGGCGGCACGGACTTGGTGGGCCGAAAAGGCCTGTTTCCGGCTGTATATATATGATATGATGATATGAAAAGGTTTAATAGGAATCTGAGGGGTAACTTTTTCTCACAAAGGGTGGAGGGTGTATGAAACAAGCTGCCAGAGGAGGTAGTTGAGGCAGGGGCTATACCAACATCGTACATGGATAGGACAGGTTTGGAGGGATATGGACCAAATGCAGGCAGGTGGGACTAGTGTAGCTGGGACATGTGGGCAAGTTGGGCCGTCGGGACTGTTTCCACATTGTATCACTCTATGACTCTATAATTCCTAATTGAAATTGCACTGTCACTAATGGGGCCTGATTAATGGAAGTAGTATTCCCTAATTCATCAGGCGTTATTTCCAATTTATGTTATAGAGACATACAGTATTAGAGCAAATCTACCTGTAAATAGCCGGATCATACTTTGGACACACCAACATTGCCAAAGCTCCCTTTCCTCCTGCATCGTTCACCCCTCAAATTGCTATCATTGTCTCTTCTTCCTGAAAATATTCCCATTCTCCCATAAGGAGAATTATGAGAAGACCCATTCACACTCTGCTCAATTTGAGACTTGACTAAATTCAATGGAGTGAGAAATTGAGCAGATATCAATCAAATATCTGACAAGAATACATCCATTTTCAGTCGCCAAGCCTTTGCTCCCAGTACAGTACAGAATCAACTTCAAGCTCCACATACAAAGCCCCCCCATATCAAAAATCTTCTAACCCACCACTCTATCTCCAGGTCCCTCAGGTCGGCCGACTTGGGGCTACTCACTATCCCGCGGTCTAGGCTTTAGCTCAGGGGTGACCGCGCTTTTGCGGTTGCAGCTCCTAGACTGTGGAACAGCATCCCTCTCCCCATCAGAACTGCCCCCTCCATCGACTCCTTTAAGTCCAGGCTCAAAACCTATTTCTACTCCCTAGCATTTGAGGTCCTCTGAGGGGGCGCTGTGAACTGTTTATGTATGTGCTGTTATGTTTGTGTGCCATTGTATGTTCATTCTTAGTACCTGAACTGATGTACAGCACTTTGGTCAACGTGGGTTGTTTTTAAATGTGCTATACAAATAAAATTGACTTGACTTGACTTGACTTTGAATTTTCACTGTTGTGTCGAATGATTATACAATAAGATTCTGAAACTCTTGTGAATCTTCCAGTTCCTCTACCCACTGTTGATTATTTTATCTTCACATTTCTAAAATTTAGAACACCTTCTTAAATATAATCTGCCTCCACACCCACCATACACCCTTCAAGTCTATTTACTTTGAACAACATTTTGGTAACATACCTAAAGTCCTGTTGTTCCACCTCAATTTTGCTCGGATTACTTTCTGTGATATAATTTGGGGTGTTTTATTATGTTAAAAGAAGTGCGAGTTTTACTGCTGAGGTATTGAACCCAGTTTGGTCCGCTCCACTGCGAAATCTCCTCACGTTATGCCTACTTTGAAGAAGTTCTCCTCCTCTCTCCAATGAGAGTTCTGGAACAACCTCTCTTGCTGCTTCCCCGAGTGTGAGTCTGAAGAAGGATCACGACGCGAAACGTCACCCATTCCTTCTATCCAGAGATGCTGCCTGTCCGTCTGAGTTAGCCCAGCATTTTGTGTCTATCTTTGGCCGGTGAAAAGCTCTATGTAATGGTCGTTACGGATTCCAAGTGAGTGTACACCTGTGGTGGTGGGCCGGATCTCCAACAACGATGAGAAGGCCTACCGGGTGGAGGTGGCTGATCTGGCACTCTGGTGTCAGGACAATAGCCTCCTCTTGAATGTCACTAAAACAAAGGAGCTGATTGTGGACTTCAGAAGGGCTAAACATCCAGGGATGTACACGCCACTGGAGATAGATGGGTCTACTGTGGATAGGGTGAACAGTTTTAAATACTTGGGAGTCCGCATCACAGAGGATCTGACGTGGGCAACGCACATCGCCGCACTGGTGTGCTAAGCAGCGCCTTTACCACCTTAGACAATTGAGGAAATTCAGAGTGTCTCTGAGGATCCTTCATTGCTTCTCCTCTGGGGCTGTAGAGAGCATCCTGTCCGGCAACATTACAGTCTGGTTTGGGAACAGCTCTGCCCAGGACAGGATGGCCCTGCAGAGAGTAGTGCATTCGGCAGAACGCACCATGGGAACTACACTCATCCCCCTGCAGGACCGATACATCAGGAGGTGCAGATCCAGAGCAAGCAAGATCATGAGGGACCCCTGCCACCCCAGTAACGGACTGTTCCAGATGCTACGGTCAGGCAAACGCCTCCGCTGTCACGCTGCGAAAACGGAGAGGATGAGACGGAGCTTCTTCCCACAGGCCATCAGGACTGTCAACTTTTATAACCCCAGAGACTAAATTTTTGTCGACACTAATAGTAACTTATTAACTTTATTTATATGCTGTAACTGTAATTCTTTTTGTGCACAACCCGCAGGCATTGCCACTTTCATTTCACTGCACATCGTGTATGTGTATGTGACAAATAAATTTGACTTGACTTGACTTGACTTGTATTTCCCCCCTTTCTTTTCTGTACCTCCTCTTGATTCACACCCATTTTTCCATTTCCCCATTCCCTCCCCCATTGTCCACCTCTATCTATATTTCTTCTTCTGGCATCACAAGATGTACCTCTTCTATCCTTATCTCCTTACCTCACATAATTTGTCTTTTCATCTCTGGAGTTTGTCCAACCATTCACCCCCTCATCTATATCCACCTATCACTTGCCATCATTTGCCCTGCCCCTGCTTCTCCTCCAACCCCCCCCCCCCCACCACCACCACCACCACAACACAATCAGTCTAAAAAAAGGTCTCTCGACTCTCCTTGCTTCTTGCTTCCTCCAATTCATTTTATCCATGGAACTCCCTTCTATTTAGTTAATTTTATTCTATCCAAGCCAGTGATTATACTTAGTGTGTAGGAAGGAACTGCAGATGCTGCTATGCACTGAAGATAGACACAAAATGCTGGAGTAACTCAGCGGGACAGGCAGCATCTCTGGAGAAAAGTAATAGGTGACGTTTCGAGCCTGAAGAAGTCTTGACGCAAAACGTCACCTGTTCATGTTCTCGTCAGATGCTGCCTGACCTGCTGTGTTACTCTGTGTCTTTATTTCAGTTTGGATCTGTTGTAGTTAATATTAGACACAGAGTTCCTAGTCGTAATATTGTAGGAAAATAACTGCAGTTGCTGGTACAAATCGAAGGTATCACAAAATGCTGGAGTAACTCAGCAGGTCAGGCAGCACCTAGGAGAGAGGGAATGGGTGACGTTTCGGGTCGAGACCCTTCTTCAGTCTGAAGAAGGGTCTCGACCCGAAACGTCACCCATTCCCTCTCTCCTAGGTGCTGCCTGACCTGCTGAGTTACTCCAGCATTTTGTGATACCTAGTCATAATATTGAATACATTCAGTATTACCAACTGAAGGCTGATTTAAAAGGCATTTTAACAATCTGAATGCTTACACGTTTGACCTTTGAACAAGCAAACGAGATCTGTCCGATGCTACTGAGCCTGCTGGTCATGGTGTGAGTGCAGTACGTAACCCAAAGGCAGGAAAAATCTTCATACCAGGATTTCAGATACTCCATGGACTTGAGAGGATTGGAGCTGTGGGAGGGACCACAAAGTTTGTCTGCTTTTGATAAAAGATGATATAGAAAAAGTTATAATTTTATACAAAATGCCTTGGATGAGAAATATCTTATATCTTATATCTTATATCAACATCTTATGAGAAATAAGACAGCTGTAACACTGACGAGAAACCAGGAACAAGATCCAAAGAGCCTTTGGTTTAAATTATGGGAAATGCACTTGACTTAAGTTAGAATCAGTGTCACACTGTGACATTTCAAATGGTCACCAGAGACCAGAATTATGTAATTTTACTTCACATATTTCTGAAAAACAACCAGATAGTTAAAAGTGTAGGGAGGAATTGTAGATACTGGATTAAACTGAAGATAGACGCAAAATGCTGGAATAACTCAACGGGTCAGGCAGCATCTTTGGCAAAAAAGGAATAAAGGGTTCAAAGGGTATTTTATTGTCATGTGTACTAATTAAGGCACAGTGATTCTCGATTTACAATGCAGCCATACTGAAAACACAACTACATAAAAGTCAACATAAACATCCACCACAGCGGATTCCCCACATTCCTCCCTGTGATGGAAGGCAATAAAGTCTAATCTTCTTCCCTCTTTATTCTCCCGCGGTCGGGGCAGTCGAACCATCCGCTGTCGGGGTGATCGAAGCTCCCGCGTCGGGGCGATAAGAAAGCTCCCGCGATTGGGGTGGTTGAAACTCCTGTGACCTGGAGCTCCCGAAGTCGGTTCCTAACCAGGGACCGCGAGCTCCACGATGTTAAAGTCCACAGCCTCCCGCGGTTGGGGCTCCCAAAATCGATCCCCAGCAAAGACCGCCAGCTGCTCGATGTTAGGTCGCGGTGCAGACGGAGATACAATACGGGAATAAATCGCATCTCCGTCAAGGCTAGAGATTTAAAACGTTTCCCCCCCACCCCCCCCAACATAAAACAAAGCTAAAGAACACTAAAACATACATTTAACACATACTAAAAAACAACAAAGAAGAAAAGGACGCGACAGACTGTTGGCCAGTCAGCCAGTGCGACGCCACCCGGTGGTTCTCCACCCTCTGAACAGGCGATGTTTCTGGTGGAGAACAGAAACCAGAGAACATTATCACAGACTTTTAAAACTTACCAAAAATAACAGAAAAAGGACAAGAAGGGCAGATGGACTGTAGGCGAGGCCGCCATTGTGGCGCCACCCGGTGGTACAAATGTATGAAAACATAAATTATATATAAATTACATATGAATTCTACAAGATGGTGAAAAGAAAAAAGACTGTGCAAAAAGCAAGATGCAGACTCATTAAAGTTTTACTCAATATTCGTTTCGCAACCAACACACCTTGAACATATTAACTGTTCCATCCTATCCATCATTGTTTGTGGTGTGCTTGTATATTTGTCTATGTTAAGGAATATGAGATGTCATACAATACTGCGTAGATATAAATAAACATTTTGATTGATGATGTGATAATTATTTCAGATAAAATAGATCAGCAATCAATTTGAATTGAAAAATTATCATATGGAACTTTCAAAATCATCCAGTTTTGCTTAAGAATGGATTGGATAACATATTTTTAACTGAAGTTGTATTTTATCGAAAATGAAGTGAATAGTGTGGTTTATTAATTAAATAGTTCACAAAGTGCCAAAATAGCCAAGTTTGTATTAAAAATATATATATTAAATTTGCATAGAATATACACCGATTAGCCAAAACATTATGACCACTGACAGGTGAAGTGAATAACATTGATTATCTTGTTACAATGGCACCTGTCAAGGGGTGGGATATATTAGGCAGCAAGTGAACAGTCAGTTCTTGAAGTTGATGTGTTGGATGCAGGAGAAATGGGCAGGAGTAAAGACCTGAGCGACTTTGACAAGGGCCAAATTGTTATGGCCAGACGACTGGGTCAGAGCATCTCTGAAACGGCAAGGCTTGTCGGGTGCTCCCGGTCAGCAGTGGTGAGTACCTACCGACAGTGGTCCGAGGAGGGACAAACCACAAACCGGCGACAGGGTGTTGGGCGCCCAAGGCTCATCGATGCGCGAGGGCAACGAAGGCTATCCCGTCTGGTCCGAACCGACAGAAGGTCTACTGTGGCACAAGGCACAGAAAATGTTAATGTTGGTCATGGGAGGAATGTGGCACTATACACAGTGCTCGCACCCTACTGAGTATGGGGCTGTGTAGCCACAGACTGGTCAGAGTGCCCATGATGACCCCTGTCCACCATCGAAAGCACCTACATTGGGCACGCGAGCGTCGGAACTGGACCTTGGAGCAGTGGAAGAAGGTCGCCTGGTCCGATGAGTCCCGTTTTATTTTAGATCACGTGGATGGCTGTGTACGTGTGCGCCGTTTACCTGGGGAAGTGATGGAACCAGGATGCACTGTGGGAAGACGATAAGCCGGTGGAGGGAGTGTGATACTCTGGGCAATGTTGTGCTGGGAAACTCTCGGTCCGGCCATTCATGTGGACGTCAATTTGACACGTGTCACCTACCTAAACATCGTTGCAGACCAGGTACACCCCTCATGGCAAAGGTATTCCCTGATGGCAGTGGCCTCTTTCAGCAGGTTAATGCGCCCTGCCACACTGCACACATTGTTCGGGAATGGTTTGAGAAACATGATGAAGTGTTCACGGTGTTGCCCTGGCCTCCAAATTCTCCAGATCTCAATCCGATTGAGCATCTGTGGGATGTGCTGGATCGACAAGTCCGATCCACGGCGGCTCCACCTCGCAACTTACTGGACTTGAAGGATCTGCTGCTAATGTTGTGGTGCCAGATACCACTGGACAGCTTCAGGGGTCTTGTAGAGTCCATGCCTCGGTGGGTCGGCGCTGTTTTGGCGGCACACGGAGGACCAACAGCATATTAGGCAGGTAGGTGGCCATAATGTTTTGGCTCATCAGTGTATATAACTCTGGGCAAAGAGATTTCTTATCTTATTCTATTAATATGCACGTGGTAAGAATGCATGCTTTGCTTTGCTTCATTTCATACCATTTATTGGAGATAGCAACTAAAATTCTGCCAGTCACACAGTAGTAGTAATAATGACTCATTTAAACTTCTCAAGCGGCTAAGGAGTTTTATAATTGGTATAAATGACAAAACAATGATTTATCCAGCTGTGCCATGCATAAATAGTTGCAAAATGACTGAGTATACAATCAATAACGCTTATATGCCCCAGTGGGCTGAATTCTGGAGAAATGGCAGGAATATTTAATGCATCAATAAAACACTGGGAAGAGTCACATTGCCCAGACACAGTACTCCTGCTCTCACTGGCATATGAAGGCAATGAGTCTGAAAACTTTGCTCCAGGTTTTACTCAAACTTTCCAAGCTTTTTATGTTAAGGATTGCTGCTTTGGCCACGAAGGGAGGCATCAGAGCTGATGGCAATGGAGACAAAGATTACTTCCACTGATTTTAAGTCATGGCTCTGGAGATATATGAAGCCCAGCCTAATATAATCAATGGATCAGACCCACATCTAAATCAGACACAAATATATCAGTCTGAAGAAGGGTCTCGACCCGAAACGTCATCCATTCCTTCTCTCCCGAGATGCTGCCTGACCCGCTGAGTTACTCCAGCATTTTGTGTCTACATTCGATTTAAACCGGCTTCTGCAGTTTTTTTCCCCCAACAAATATATCTGCTACTGAGGCTGACAATGTGGAACTAGCCAGCAAGAACAAAATAAGGCATGGAAGATGGAACAGAGACCAGTACAGCACAGGAATACGTGTCGGTGCTGACAATGGTGCCAATTTAGGCTCATCCCATCTGGTTGTCTATGGTCTTTATCTCTTCATTCCCTGCATGTTTGTGGCCCCGTTTAAATACCTATCCAATGTTGATGTAGGAAGATAACTGCAGATGCTGGTACAAATCGAAGGTATCACAAAATGCTGGAGTAACTCAGCGGGTCAAGCAGCATCTAGGAGAGAGGGAATGGGTGACGTTTCGGGTCGAGACCCTTCTTCAGACTGATGTAAGGGGGGCGGGACAAAGAAAGGATATAGGTGGAGACAGGAAGACAGTGCGAGAACTGGGAAGGGGGAGGGGGGAAAGAAAGAGACAGAGGAACTATCTAAATTTGGAGAAGTCAATGTTCATACCGCTGGGCTGCAAGCTGCCCAAGCGAAATATGAGGTGCTGTTCCTCCAATTTGCGGTGGGCCTCACTATGGCACTGGAAGAGGCCCATGACAGAAAGGTCAGACTGGGAGTGGGAGTGGGAGGGGGAGTTGAAGTGCTCAGCCACCGGGAGATCAGGTTGGTTAAGGCAGACTGAGCGAAGGTGTTGAGCGAAACGATCGCCGAGCCTGCGTTTGGTCTTGCCGATGTAGAGAAATTGACATCTAGAGCAGCGGATACAATAGATGAGGTTGGAGGAGGTGCAGGTGAACCTCTGTCTCACCTGGAAAGACTGTTTGGGTCCTTGGATGGAGTTGAGGGGGGAGGTAAAGGGACAGGTGTTGCATCTCCTGCGGTTGCAGGGGAAAGTGCCCGGGGGTGGGGTGGTTTGGGTAGGAAGGGACGAGTGGACCGGGGAGTTACGGAGGGAACAGTCTCTGCAGAACACAGAAAGGGGAGGAGATGGGAAGATGTGGCCAGTGGTTGGGTCCCGTTGGAGGTGATGGAAATGTTGGAGGATGATTTGTTGGATACGCTGGCTGATGGGATGGAAGGTGAGAACGAGGGGGATTCTGTCCTTGTTACGAATGGGGGGAGGGGGAGCAAGAGCGGAGCTGCGGGATGTAGAAGAGACCCTAGTGAGTGCCTCATCTATAATGGAGGAGGGGAAGCCCTGTTTCCTGAAGAACGAGGACATCTCTGATGCCCTAGTGTGAAACACCTCATCCCGGGCGCAGATGTGGCGTAGACGGAGGAATTGGGAGTAGGGGATAGACTTTTTGCAGGGGACCGGGTGGGAAGAAGTGTAGTCCAGATAGCTGTGCGAGTCAGTGGGTTTATAGTAAATGTCCGTCACTAGTCTGTCTCCTGTGATGGAGATGGTGAGGTCCAGAAACGGGAGGGAGATGTCGGAGATAGTCCAAGTATATTTAAGAGCAGGATGGAAATTGGAAGTGAAGTGTATGAAGTCAGTGAGTTCTGCATGGGTGCAAGAGGTAGCACCAATGCAGTCGTCGATGTAGCGGAGGTAGAGTTCGGGGATGGGGCCAGTGTACGTCTGGAACAGGGATTGTTCGACGTACCCGACAAAGAGGCAGGCATAGCTAGGGCCCATGCGAGTGCCCATAGCTACGCCTCTGGTTTGGAGGAAGTGGGAGGAGTCAAAGGAGAAGTTGTTGAGGGTAAGAACCAGCTCTGCTAGGCGGAGGAGAGTGTTGGTCGATGGGGATTGGCTGGTTCTGCGGTCGAGGAAGAAACGGAGGGCTTCGAGACCATCCTTGTGGGGGATGGAGGTGTAGAGTGACTGGACATCCATGGTGAAGATGAGGGAGTGGGGGCCTGGGAACTGGAAGTTATCGAGAAGATGGAGGGCGTGTGAGGTGTCTTGGATGTAGGTGGGGAGGGATTTAACCAGGGGGGATAGGATGGAGTCGAGGTAGGTGGAGATAAGTTCGGTGGGACATGAGCAGGCAGAGACAATGGGTCTGCCGGGACAGTTCTGTTTATGGATTTTGGGTAGGAGGTAGAATCGGGCCGTGCGGGGCTGGGGAACTATGAGTTTGGAGGCACTGGGGGGTAGATCGCCGGAGATGGTGAGGTCAGTGATGGTGCTGCTGATAAAGGTCTGGTGTTTATCAGTGGGGTCATGGTCCAGGGATAGGTAGGAAGAGGTGTCTGATAGTTGTCGTCTGGCCTCGGTCCGGTAGAGGTCAGCACGCCAGACTACCACAGCCCCTCCCTTGTCAGCGGGTTTGATGATTAAGTCCGGGTTGTTGCAGAGTGAGTGGAGGGCTGCACGTTCAGGAGGGGAGAGGTTGGAGTTAGTCAGGGGAGTGGAAAATTTGAGGCGGCCGATGTCACGCCGGCAGTTGGAGATAAAAAGTTCTAGTGAGGGTAGTTGGCCAAACGGGGGGGGGGGTCCAAGAGGAGGGGGTCTGTTGGAGATGGGAGAAGGGGTCATCAGTGGGGGGGTCGGGACTCCTTCCCATGGAAAAAGGCTCGGTGGCGGAGACGACGAAAGAAGAGCTCCACGTCATGGCGGACGCGGAACTCGTTGACGTGGGGGCGGAGGGGAACAAAGGTAAGGCCTCTGCTGAGGACAGACCATTCGGTGTCTGAAAGGGGGAGGTCAGGGGGGATGGTGAACACCCGGCAATGGTGGGGGTTGGGGTCGGATGGAAGCAGGGGGGGCAGGTGGAGGGTGAGGGGATGTATGGTGAGGGGGTGGTGGGTTAGCTGGGCAGAGGGGGGCATGAGGACCGATGTGGGGAGTAGTTAGGGTCACCTGGCTAGAGGGGGAAGGGGGAGACCCAGTGGAACCCCTGCTGCAGTTACCTGTAGTAGGGGGTGGGCAGTAGGACCCAGCAGTGCTGAAGGGCTCTGCCTGGTGGGGGCTGTGGGCCCAGCGCGGTGTGTGTGGGCCGGGTGGTTAACTGTAGTAGGGGGTGGGCAGTAGGACTCAGCGGTGCTGTGGGCCCAGCGCGGTGTCTGTGAGCCGGGTAGAGCTGCGGCCTGTTGTTGGTCCCGGGGGCCGGGGACAACGACGTCTATGACCTGCTGCTGGGCCTGGAAGTCGGCGGTGGTAGCCCCGGAGAGGCGGTGGAGGTTGGTGGCGGCAGCAAAGGGGTCTGGGAAGTCGGTGGTGGTAGCCCCAGGGAGGCGGCGGTGGCAGCGGTGGCAGACTCAGGCAGGCCTTGGCAGTCGGTGGTGGCGGCCCCGGGGAGGCAGTGGAGGTCGGCAGTGGCGGTGGCGGCAGCCTCAGTTAGGCCTCGGCAGTCGGTGGTGGCGGCCCCGGGGAGACAGTGGAGGTCGGCGGTGGCAGTGGCGGCAGCCTCAGTTAGGCCTCGGCAGTCAGCGGTGGCGGCCCCGGGGAGGCGGTGGGCGGCGGCGGCGGCAGCTTCGGTGGTCCGGGCCTGGGACCGGCCAGAGAGGTGGTGAGGATCGGTACTGCACCTGGTGGCAGCAATGGCGTCACGGGACTCTGCCTCGTGGTGTGCGGGCCGGCGGTGCGGATCAGCGGTGGAGTTGCCGGTCTGCGGGCGGTCGGGTCGCTGCCGAGGAGTGTCGATGGGGGCAGTGGGCCTGGAGGCGGGCGAGTTTGAGAGCCTTGGTGGAGTCCAGGTAGACGAGGAATCGAGTGTTGAGGGCGTGGATCCGGGGTAGGATGAAGTCCAGTTGGGGCCCATTGCAGGTGTGGGTTAGTGAGGCCCGGAGCTGTGGGAGAGTCAGAGTGAGGGCCTGATGGTGCCGGCACATCCCAGCCAGCGTACAACGCAGGGCACGGAAGGAGAACTGTTGGGAAAAATGACAGATAGACTGTCGGAGCCTGTAGTCCGGGTTGGGTCTGAATTGGGAGGTGTGGAATCGGAGCTGGAAAGCCCGAGGCAGCAATTGGAGGAGCAGGCAAGCCCCAAGAAAGCAGATGTGGTGTGGTAGCGAGTCTGGGTCAAAAGGCCAAAAAATCCCACCCCCCTGACATCAGTCTGAAGAAGGGTCTCAACCCGAAACATCACCCATTCCCTCTCTCCTAGATGCTGCCTGAACCTGCTGAGTTACTCCAGCATTTTGTGATATCCAATGTTGATGTTGCATCTGGTTTCACCAACGCCTCTACCAGCGTGTTCCAGAGAAATGCCATTCTCTGTGTAAAGAAATATCACTCATAAATCTCCTTTAAATTATTCCTCCTCTCAACCTAAATCCATGCCCACTATTATTTGGCATTGTCACGCTGGGAAAAAAAGGCTCTCACTGTACTCTATCTATGTCTCCCATAATTTGACAAACTTCCATCAAGTTATCCATCAGCCTCCCGAGCTCAGTAGAAAAGAATCCATATTTGGCCAACTGCTCCTCATAAATGTTCTCCAATCAAGACGACATCATGACAAATCTCTTTTGCGCTCTCTCCAAAGATTCCATAATCTTCCTTTCAGGCAGTGACCGGAACTGCACATAATAATAGTCCCAGAATCAGAACAATGTGAGGTGCTGCATTTTGGTAAACAAACTGGTGCAGGACTTGGATGGTGAATGGAAGGGCCCTCAGGAGTGGTGCAGAACAGACTGACTGACAGATGCAGGTCCATGACAGAGGTAGACAGACTGTTGCAGAAAGCATATCTGGCACACTAGTCTTCCTCGGTCAGGATAGTGAACATGACATAAATTGTAATAATAATAATAATAATATATTTATTTTATATAGCGCCTTAACACATGCACAAAGCGCTTTACAAATACAATTAACATAGAAACAAACAGACAAACAGACAAACTATCCTGACGGAAAAGCGGCGAATACACAACGCCAGCGTCCTCTCACGTCAGGGTCCGGCAGTAGACATTAAAGAACACAAGACACACAGATACAATTTTTTACACAAAACAGCCATCACAGTGATTGCTCTAGGCATACCCTCACTGTGATGGAAGGCAAAGTCTTATCTCCTCCTCGTTCTTCTCCCGTGGCGCCACGAGGCGATCGAGGCTCCCAACCCCTTGAAGCCCCCACCGGGCGATGGAAAGTCCCAGGGTCGAGCCGAGCAGGCCGATGAAAGTCCTGAGCCCCCACCGGGCGATGGAAAATGCCGCGGCCGAGCCACGCAGGGCGATGAGAGTCCTGAGCCCCCACCGGGCGATGTAAAGTGCTGCGGCCGAGCCCACGCAGGGTGATGAAGGGCCTGCGGGCGGGTCGATCGTGCCTCGTGCTTCGGGGCGGTCGAAGCTGCTACGGCTGGAGCTCCCAAAAGCCGGTCGCCAGCCAGGGACCTGCGAGCTCCCGATGTTGCGGTCTGCAGGGCCCACGGCCGAAGCCTCCGAGATGGTAAGTCCAGGCCCTGCGACCGGAGTCTTCGAGGTCGATCCCAGCTGGAGGCCGCCGACTCCACGATGTTAGGCCGTTGCGCGAACGGAGATACGACACGGTAAAGGTCGCATCTCCGTTGAGGAGGAGATTTAAAAAAAGGTTTCCCCCAACCCCCCCACCACCCCCCTACATACACAGAATTAAAAATAAAACAAAACATACATTTAACATCAACAATGACAAAAAAACACAAAAAAAAAACGGAGAGACTGCCGGTGAGCCGCAGCTGCAGAACACAGTAATGTCGTGTTCCAGCTTACGAGGTGTTGGCAAGGGCACATTTGGACTGTTGTGTTTGGCTCTGACCATTCTGCTGTAGGAGAGATGCAATTGAACTGGAAAGGGTGCAAGTAAGATTTACGAGTAAGTCACTGGATCTGGAGGTTTTGAGTGTTAAGGAGAGACTGGACAGTTTAGGGCTTCTTTCTCTGGAGCAGAGGATGCTGGGGAGTGGCCATATAGAGGTCTATAAGATCAAGAAGGTCGTAGAAAAGGTGATTAGTTCTTTCCACAGTGTAGGGAGACTACAATTAGAGGGTGTAGGTTTAAGGTAAGAGAGGAAAGATTTAAAAGTGACCTAAGGAGCAACCTTATGTGCATGGAACAAGCTGTCAGGGGAAGTTATAGAGACGGTTACAATTCCAACATTTAAATGATATTTGGGCAGGTACATGGATAAGAAAGGTTTGGAGGGAAATGAGTCAGGTGAAGTCAAATGGGGCCAGCACCAAGGTGGAGCACCTTGGTTGGCATGGATAAGTTGGGCCAAAAGGCTTGTTTCTATGCTGTATATCCTCATGACACCATGACTTTGTTTCCTGGTCAAAGGTTTAGGAACCTCCACCATGACCTCTTAAACTTTATACTCAAAGATTCAATAATATTGAATTTAGTTTAGTTTGGTTTAAGAGATACATCTTGGCCACAGGCCCTTCGGCCCACCGAGCTCGCACCGACCAGCGATCCCTGTACAAGGGCGGCACGGTAGCGCAGCGGTAGAGTTGCTGCTTTACAGCGAATGCAGCGCCGGAGACTCAGGTTCGATCCTGACTACGGGTGCTGCACTGTAAGGAGTTTGTACGTTCTCCCCGTGACCTGCGTGGGTTTTCTCCGAGATCTTCGGTTTCCTCCCACACTCCAAAGACGTACAGGTATGTAGGTTAATTGGCTGGGTAAATGTAAAAATTGTCCCTAGTGGGTGTAGGATAGTGTTAATGTGCGGGGATCACTGGGCGGCACGGACTTGGAGGGCCGAAAAGGCCTGTTTCCGGCTGTATATATATGATATGATATGATTAATACTATCCCACTCACACTAGGGACAATTTACAACGATACCAAGCCAATTAACCTACAGACCAAGCCAATTAACCTACAGAGTGTGGGAGGAAACTGGAGATCCCGGAGAAAACCCACGCAGGTCACGGGGAGAACGTACAAACTCCGTACAGACGGCACTCGTAGTCAGGATGGAACCCGGGTCTCTGACGCTGTAAGGCAGCAACTCTACCGCTGTGCCCAAGGAAGCAGACCTGGTGCCATTGTGTGATGCCGATGAGATTCCCCTATTCAGGCCCTCCCTGACATGTTATGTACCAGCTTCTCCTGGAGGAAGTGCAGGGTAGGTTTGCATGTGGCTTTTGGATGAGGAGTGGAGATTGATAGTGGAGCTTCATAATACTGCACTCACTTAGAGGGAAAAGCATTGAACTGTGAGCAGAAGAGACAACATGTTGTGGGCTGGCAAGTATTAAATGAGAAACCAGTTAGTGGAAGAGCAAATGGATTCCAATACGTTGGAGGCAAAACCAGATTTCTGCTTTGAACCTTCAGTTAATATGATACATTTGCAGCAGAAACAACTGATAAATTCCAATATATTGTTGCTAATAAGAATTGCAACCTGCTTTAAATAAACTGAAAAGCTGTCTGTTTGTCCCTCAATCCAAATCAATGAATCAACAATCAGAGCTGTGAATCGAGCTTGATGATGCAGTTTTAAGTGAGACACAAACACTAAATGGTGCCATCAATGAGTAATGCTACCACCCGCCTGATCTACACAATGCATCAAAAATTAACTCTGCTGCCTCCATAAATTGTTATTTTACATTTGTTCTGCAGCCATTCATTGGCAACAGAATGGTGGCATGTACTGTGCCACAACACGGACCTCAGAGAGAAAAGAGCTCGTCTAACAAACTTTGTAGCTATGGGTGACTTGAAATCTGAATTCCATCAATTTAAGGTTCAACTGCTTTGGAGAACAGTTAGAGAGGATCTAGAAACAAGGGTTTAGTCAATCACAGTGATCGCCGTTAGATGACGGGAATCGCAAGGAGACAAACCTACCTTAATACTTAATCGGGCGGCACGGTGACGCAGTGGTAGAGCTACTGCCTTACAGCACCGGAGACCCGGGTTCGATCCCGACTACGGGTGCTGTATGTACGGAGTTTGTACCTTCTCCCCGTGACCACGTGAGTTTTCTCTGAGATCTTTGGTTTCCTCCCACACTCCAAAGACGTACAGGTTTGTAGATTAATTGGCTTGGTATAAATGTATGAATGTAAAAATTGTCCATAATGTGTGCAGGGTAGTGTTAATGTTTAGGGATCGCTGGTCGGTGTGAACACGATGGACTGAAAGGCCTGTTTCTGTGCTGTACCTCAACTAAACTAAACTAAACAATAGACAATAGACAATAGGTGCAAGAGTAGGCCATTCGGCCCTTCGAGCCAGCACCGCCATTCACTGTGATCATGGCTGATCATTCTCAATAAGTACCCTGTTCCTGCCTTCTTCCCATGCCCCCTAACTCCGCTATCCTTAAGAGCTCTATCTAGCTCTCTCTTGAATGCATTCAGAGAATTGGCCTCCACTGCCTTCTGAGGCAAAGAATTCCACAGATTTACAACTCTCTGACTGAAAAAGTTTTTCCTCATCTCCGTTCTAAATGGCCGACCCCTTATTCTTAAACTAAACTAAACTAAACTCAAATACCTGAAAGTTGCAATACAAGTGTAGGAGTGCATCTGAGTCTGCCTGCACACTGGATTTTGTGAATCAGCTAAGTTGAATATGAGAGATAAATCTAATTTTAAGAAGAAAGCAAAGTTCAGCTGCCATTTTGCAACTATATAGAAAGCAGATTGCAGTTGGAGAGATTATTTGCCACATTCACCTTACGAACAATATATATGGGAACAGATTTGGAATCATTAATACTACAACATTGAAAGTCAATAGGAATCGATAAAATAAATGGATTTATTTTAATTACAGTATAACTCTGATAATCCAGCACCCTAGGGACCTTGATCGTGCCGGACTGTCAAATTTACCAGACTATTGGAAGTTATTCCACTAAAATACACACTTTCAATTCATAGAGAGGCAGAGAGTCATAGAGTGATACAGTGTGGAAACAAGCCCTTCGGCCCAACTTGTCCAAACCGGCCAACATGTCCCAGCTAGCCTAGTCCCACCTGCCTGTTTGGCCCATATCCCTCTAAACCAGTCCTATCCATGTACCTGTCTAATTGTTTCTTAAATGTTGCAATGGTCCCTGCCTCAACTACCTCCTCTGGCAACCTGTTCCATACACCTTTGCTTGAAAAGGTTACCCCTCAGATTCCTATTAAATCTTTTCCCCTTCAACTTTTTAGATTTAGAGATACAGCGCGGAAACAGGCCCTTCGGCCCACCGAGTCCGCGCCGCCCAGCGATCCCCGCACACTAACACTATCCTACACACACTAGGGACAATTTTTTAAAAACATTTACCCAGTCAATTAACCTACATATCTGTACGTCTTTGAAGTGTGGGAGGAAACCAAAGATCTCAGAGAAAACCCACGCAGGTCACGGGGAGAACGTACAAAACTCCGTACAGACGGCGCCCGTAGTCAGGATCGAACCTGAGTCTCCGGCGCTGCATTCGTTGTAAGGCAGCAACTTTACCGCTGCGCCACCGTGCCGCCCACTTAAACCTATGTCTTCTGGTCCTCGATTCACCTACACTGGGCAAGAGACTCTGTGTGTCTACACGATCCATTGCTCTCTAATTCACATTTTTAAAGAGTGCAATAAGCGTTCTGGTGAATTGGTGAGTTTAAAGAATGAGCGGGGGATGCAGAACAATGGGGAGTTTAAGAAGAATGTGAGAACTTGGACTCTGGTAATTTAAAAAAAAAGCTCAGGAAACAGGGCCCTGAGAAGCTTAAAGGAAATGCTGGAAATGGGACCTCAGCGAGATCAAAATGAGTGTGGGGAAAGCACTCAGCGGGCCAGAGGCAGATCCATTGGGATTTCTGAGCAATCGTGCAGATTATTAGTTTTACTGAATACAGAGTTTTGTTGGGGTGCATAAATGCAATTTATCTTTTTTTATGTTGTGAAATTGCTAACAAGAAATCCATCATATTAAAGCACCTCGATGGGAAATAAGAGTTGGGAGAGAATTATGTGCAGAGGGTTGCCAGAGCATGAAATATTGACTTCACCTGGAGAAGCTGAAATGGAATTTTATGCATTTTTTTAAAAAGAAGAAGTGCTGTAAAGATTTATGAATTGATTTGGAACTATCAGAAGAGATGAAAGACCAAATGAGTTGGACTAATTTTGGATTGCCTTTTATAAAAGGGTCAACATGCAATGAGATGGGACAATCACAATCATGGGTCTTCATGTTGGCTTGCAAATTCAGGCCTTGCTTTTGAAAGCTGTTGTCCCACGGCCACTTTGGAGTGCGGCATTGTTACACATTCTGCTAATGGGTCATGTATGGTCTGAACCCGAAATGTCGATACATAGATACATAGATACATAAGACAATAGGTGCAGGAGGAGGCCATCCGGCCCTTCAAGCCAGCACCGCCATTCAATGTGATCATGGCTGATCATCAACAATCAGTACCCGGTTCCTGCCTTCTCCCCATACCCCTTGATTCCTCTAGCCCAAAGAGCTCTATCTAGCTCTCTCTTGAATGCATCCAGTGAATTGGCCCCCACTGCCTTCTGAGGCAGAGAATTCCACAGATTCACAACTGAAAGGTTTTTCCTCATCTCAGTTCTAAATGGCCTGGCCTTTATTCTTAAACTGTGGCCCCTGGTTCTGGACTCCCCCAACATCGGGAATATGTTTCCTGCCTCTAACATGTCCAACCCCTTAATAATCTTATACGTTTCGATAAGATCCCCTCTCATCCTTCTAAATTCCAGTGTATACAAGCCTAGTCGCTCCAGTCTTTCAACATATGACAGTCCCGCCATTCCGGGAACATGTTTCCTGCATCTAGCGTGTCCAATCTCTTAAGAATTTTATAAGATCCCCTCTCATCCTTCTAAATCCCATTGCCGTAACAGATGCTGGTTTACCTGCTGAGTGCCTCCAGCAATTTGTTTTCTTTGTGCACGCAGTTAAACAGCTGGCTGAACAGCTCCCCACTGCTGGGAGCTCAAGGCAATGCTTCGCAACGGGGTGCATGTCAATGAGCCGAGGACTGACTAATGATAAAAGTGTCCCAAGAAGACACAGGACAAACATATGCCATTCTGCAATAAAAAATGCATAATCTAATTCAATTGATGAGGAAGTGTTGATTGCTTTGTTTATTTGGTACCCCCTAAACACATCGTGTCACAATGGAAAATAGCAGAAGTGTGTGACCAAGCTCCAAACTTCCAACCCGCATGAGTCTACACTTGTGTGCTACAGTAAGCGGAATAAGATGAAGAAACTAAAGTGCATTGACCAATATTTTGAACTATTGTTCTCATATACATATCAATTCAATCAATAAACCAAAACGTAGCACCTAGCAAAATGCAGACCATTAGTTGTAAGTCATCAGTCATAAGTGATAGGAGCAGAATTAGACCATGCGGCCTATCAATCCTATTCAATCATGGCTAATCTACCTCTTCTGGGGTGAGAGGGGATCTTATCGAAACGTATAAGATTATTAAGGGGTTGGACACGTTAGAGACAGGAAACATGTTCCCAATGTTGGGGGAGTCCAGAACAAGGGACCACAGTTTAAGAATAAGGGGTAGGCCATTTAGAACTGAGATGAGGAAAAACTTTTTCAGTCAGAGAGTTGTGAATCTGTGGAATTCTCTGCCTCAGAAGGCAGTGGAGGCCAATTCTCTGAATGCATTCAAGAGAGAGCTAGATAGAGCTCTTAAGGATAGCGGAGTCAGGGGGTATGGGGAGAAGGCAGGAACGGGGTACTGATTGAGAATGATCAGCCATGACCACATTATTGACCATCTCCGGTACGCGGTTGGCATTGATGGCACTGCCCTGAGCTGGTTCGTTTCCTACCTCAAAGATAGGAGTTTCGCCATCAACATAGGCAGTTATTCCTCTGCTCCAGCTAGCCTCTCCTGTGGAGTTCCACAAGGCTCCATCCTAGGAGGCCCCATTCTCTTCTCTCTATACATGCTCCCCCTTGGCCAAATCATTCAAAGGCACGGCATTTCTTTCCATTGCTATGCCGATGACACTCAGCTTTACCTCCCCCTGAAACCCAACAACCAGTCAAATTTAAACAGCCTCTTACACTGCCTTGAGGACATAAAATGTTGGATGGCACAGAACTTCCTCCAATTAAATGAGAGCAAGTCTGAAGTCATCCTATTCGGCCCCCCCGACTCCATCAAATCGATAACAGGCAGTCTTGGAAGCCTATCTTGCCTAGTCAAACCGCATGTCAAAAACCTCGGCGTGATATTTGACTGCATTAAAATTTGACAAGCAAGTCAATGCTGTGGTAAAAGCCAGCTTCTTCCAATTTCGTACCATAGCTAAAATCAAACCTTTCCTCTAATTCGACGACACTGAAAAAATCATTCACGCTTTCATTTCCTCCCGCCTAGACTACTGCAACTCCCTATACACTGGGATCAGCCAATCTTCCCTGTCCCGCCTGCAACTGTTCCAAAACGCCGCAGCGAGACTCCTGACGGGTACCCGTAAAAGGGATCACATCACGCCGATTCTGGCCTCTCTCCACAGGTTCCCTGTACGGTACAGAATCAACTTCAAGCTCCTCCTATTCACATATAAAGCCCTAAATGGACATTCCCCCCCCCTACATCAAATATCTTCTAACCCACCTCTCTAACTCCAGGTCCCTCAGGTCGGCCGACTTGGGGCTACTCACTATCCCGCGGTCTAGGCTTAAGCTCAGGGGTGACCGCGCTTTTGCGGTTGCAGCTCCTAGACTTTGGAACACCATCCCTCTCCCCATCAGAACTGCCCCCTCCATCGACTCCTTTAAGTCCAGGCTCAAAACCTTTTTCTACTCCCTAGCATTTGAGGCTCATTGAGGAGGCGCTGTGAACTGTTTTGTATGTGCTGTTATGTTTGCGTGCTACTGTATGTTTCATTTTTTTTCCTAATCAGATGTACAGCACTTTGGTCAACGTGGGTTGTTTTTAAATGTGCTATACAAATAAAATTGACTTGACTTGACTTGACTTGACATTGAATGGCGGTGCTGGCTCGAAGAGCCGAATGGCCTCCTCCTGCACCTATTGTCTATTGTCTATAACCCCATTCTCCTGCCTTTTCCCCATGACCCTTGACACCCGTACTAATCAAGAATCTATCTATCTCTGCCTTTAAAATATCCACTGACTTGGCCTCCACAGGCTTTCGTGGCAAAAAATTCCACAGATTCACCACCCTTGGAGTAAAGAAATTCTTCCTCATCTCCTTCCTAAAGGAACGTCCTTGAATTCTGAGGCGATGGCCTCTGGTCCTAGACTCTCCCACCAGTGGAAACATCCTCCCCACATCCACTCTATCCAAGCCTTTTACCATAATGTAAAGTGATTCACTGCAATGTGTGGCCCGCTATAATTTTCAGGGCTATTATGTGAATATATATTTATTGATCCATTAGACAAATATATCTAAAGATTTGAGAACAGGATGTGTTATGTGGAGTTGTGGTAGTTTATAGAAAACCTGTTATCCAACAATTGAAATAACCACACAGAACTCAGAATAGAAGTGTGGCCAATGAGAATTTGACAGTATTAGTGTTATCCCTGTACAGGTGCACCCCGACTTACGATGTTTCGACTTGCGATAGATCGACTTTGCGATGGTGCAAACGACAGCGGCCGTGGCGAACCGCCTCTCGCTTCCGGCCACGTGATCGCGTGCATTACAGTGCACTTCGACTTACAATACTTTCGGTTTCCGATGGGTTTCTCGGAGTGGAAACCCATCGGAAGCTGAGGGGCACCTGTAATGTTTAAAAACTGAGTTATCGGCAGGTTTGAACTGGTTTCTTGGTTTATAATTTAATACATTGAGAGAAATGTCGCAGAGATCTATCAGGAGGATGGAGGATATGAACTCAGCTGTCAGACTGGCTACAAAGTCCTGGCAAGTTGAGAAGATAAATTTGTTGCAATACGTGATTGCAACTGACAGAAACCACTGGAACAAATTAATGTGCAGCTCAACCTTTAACCTGATGGGATTGTGATGGCATTTCTGCACCCAAATGAAATAACATTGAATCTCTTGATTTTTTTTGAAGTGGAATCTGAATTAAAAGGCAGTTTTATAGATGTGCTTTGTGCATTTTAATTTCATTCTATTTGTATATTTTGAATTTTACAATAAATTTTAGTTTTAGTTTTAGAGATACGGTATGGAATCAGGCCCTTTCGGCTCACCGGGTCCACGCACATTACATCCTATACCCACAAGGGACAATTTTTACATTTACCAAGCCAATTAACCTACATTGTCTTTGGAGTGTGGGAGGAAACCAAAGATCTCGGAGAAAACCCACGCAGGTCACGGGGAGAACGTACAAACTCCGTACAGACAGCACCCGTAGTCAGGATCGAACCCGGGTCTCTGGCGCTGCATTCGCTGTACCGTAACTCTACCGCTGCGCCACCGTGCCGCCCTCAATTTTCTTTGTTGCTAATGCACTATGAATGGATCATTTTGAAAACTTCTAAAGCAGTTGATAGAATCTTATCCATAAAAAATCAATATCAATTATCAATTATCCAGTAACACTTTCTAAATTGAGCAGTATTTTATAATAAAATCAGTTGTTTAGTTGTTGAAAAGCTTCTGTTAACATTTTAATGATTAATGACATTATCATATTCTTAATTGAAAACTTTTAATACATTTTTTCACACAATGGAGTTCAGGTTAAAATGTAGATGAGTACACATATATACAAGGTCATTGATATATATTAAGTCTATTCTTTTGTCCCCATGTATCCTAAAATTGAATTTGCACCGATCAGCCAAAACATTATGACCAGTGACAGGCGAATGAATAACATTGATTATCTTGTTACAATGGCACCTGTCAAGGGGTGGGATATATTAGGCAGCAAGTAAACAGTCAGTTCTTGAAGTTGATGTGTTGGATGCAGGAGAAATGGGCAGGAGTAAAGACCTGAGTGACTTTGACAAGGGCCAAATTGTTATGGCCAGACGACTGGGTCAGAGCATCTCTGAAACGGCAAGGCTTGTGGGGTGCTCCCGGTCAGCAGTGGTGAGTGCCTACCATCAGTGGTCCGAGGAGGGACAAACCACAAACCGGCGACAGGGTGTTGGGCGCCCAAGGCTCATCGATGCGCAAGGGCAACAAAGGCTATCCCGTCTGGTCCGAACCGACAGATGGTCTACTGTGGCACAAGTCACAGAAAATGTTAATGGTGGTCACGGGAGGAATGTGTCACAATACACAGTGCATCACACCCTGCTGCGTATGGGGCTGCACACGGAGGACCAACAGCATATTAGGCAGGTGGTCATAATGTTTTGGCTCATCAGGTCATAATGTTTTGGCTGATCGGTGTATATATGGTGTTGCAACAACTTAGTTCCTTTTTATAATCTGAATGACAGAAGTAAACAGTATGTAAACAATTATACATCGAAACAAGGATTATTTAAAAAAATATTATTTATTTTGATATAAATAGCACAAAGACGGCAGAGAAAAAGGTGTACATTGGAGCTTTTGTTAATTTAAAGCAACTATGAGTAATAAGTTCACAAATCATAATTTTATCTAACCATTTACAATATATCATGTGTATTGAATATAGTAACACAAGCCCATTGCTACTTTCATTTCTGAATTATTACGTATGAATATTTTAAACAGAAATAATATCATGCATCTTCAAACATGCGAAATACCTTTACTGGAGAAGGTTGGTCATGGTAATTTACACATTATATTGGAAATTGATATGCAATTCCAGGTCAACCAGTTAGGGAAGCAATACTCAGCAGAACATAAATGGTAACAAGCCAATTAAGCAAAGAATAATTGACCAGTGTTGTCAATATTTCTCATCTATATTCATACCGTCGGAACATACCAGCAGTGTCAATTCCGTTGAAATATATTGCATGACTTAATGTTTCTCGTTTCCATCAAGGAATATTTTGTCACTGGGCACTCCCTTTTCTTCTTTAAAAATTGGGAGTTCGAAGTTTGTTCTCGCCAATCTGTTGGTGTTATTGTCCAGCCTTCGTGTGGCGATTAGTTGACCCTGCCCACCCACTGTGGCAGCAGCCCCCAAACTGCTCTCATTTGTCCATGAATTAAAAAGGAAGCCGTTACAAAATCGCAAAATGGTTTTGATTGCTTTAGCCCCAGCTGAGCCGACGTGCGCCTCCCAGGTGCCTTAACGCCAGTTAAAGGATTGTTTGACCATCCTGAAAAATCTCTCGTTGTGTTCTCTAAAGTAAGCGTGCAGTTGCTTCAGCACGGCACTGTTCACAACCGGGTGGGGCCGACCCTTGGATTCATGTAAGCATCTCTCCTTGCCATCACTTCGAAGACAATAGAAACCCTTGGTTTGGTTGAAGTAGAAATTTGACGTCATTATCTTGGCAGGAATGTTGAGAAATATTTCCACCTTCTGTAATTCCTCCACTGGGTTCCTTATAAGGGCCCCACCATCAACTATGTGTATTTGGTTCAGTGGGAAATAACTCAGCCAGTTGCCCATGTGAATGTCATACAGACTCCTCTGGATGGCCTTGTATTTAGTATTGAGCGCTCCGTTTTTAATGACCATTTCTTCTATGGCTTGGACAGGCTTGTGGTTTTCCAGCCGATTGTAGTACACTTGGGTGTAGTCCGATATCACTCTCTCTGTCGGGTCTCTCAGAATCAGCAACAATCTGGTGGAACTGTTCATATCGTGGATTCTTCTCGGAGCCTTAGCCGATGTGAAGTAGCCTGGGGTCTTCTCTATTGTGGTCTGGTGTGGGTAAGAGAAAGGCATCAGCGTTCTGTACCATTCCAAACCTTTCACGTAGTTCTCATCCCAATCGAAAAAGTGGACCTCAGTGGCAGCAACTACGATGTCGGGGTGAATGTCCAACATCTCCAACAGAGCCCTGGTTCCACCCTTGCGAACACCAATAATGATGGTTTGTGGAATGACTTGGCTTGCAATGGCGGTCTGCGGCTCTGGTGACTTGTGTTCGGTTTCATTGCCTTCTAATTCGCCGTGGTACTTCAAAGACTGAACCAGAGTTCCTTCCCTCCACTGAGAAGTTGCTGAGTGCACCGCACTTGCCCGGGCTACCAGAAGGAGAGCCCCCACCAGTAAACGGGCCATGAGGAGGAAATGTGCCCAGTGAGCAGTGAGATCTGAAGTCCAGTGTTGTTAAACGCCAGTCAACACTTTCAGATGGGATGCTGTGGGCAGCAACACGCAAGGATGAACTTGGAAACTTTCCTTCAGCTCCATCTGCCAAAGACATAACCAACAGAATGAGTGACACTCAAACAAAGTATAAAACTATGTAAACACATCATTATTATTTTTTTTCAGAACCTTAATCCTTTTGCACACATTAATTATGCGTCATGTTTTTTTCCCATTACACGTTGAATAGCTTGTGCAGTGTGTGTAACAGTTGCAGCCAGCTGCACGATGACGATTTGAATCCCGACTGTGCTGTAAACATTGAATCACAGTTGGAGTACGATCCATGTTGGTCTGACCACGAGCTTTCAGTTGAAAGTCACTGAAGCTCCTGACTGAGACGATCGCTGCAGTGAGCTGGTGCCAAATGTGCATCTCGTTGAACTGACAGTCATTCTGGGGGTGTCATTAAGTGATTGTCTCACACCAGCTGCACCCAAGTGGTGCTGATTGTATTGTGTAGGAAGGAACTGCAGACACTGGTTCAAACCGAAGATAGCCGGAGTAACTCAGGGGGTCAGGCAGCATCTCTGGAGAGAAGGAATAGATGACGTTTTGGGTCTCGACCCGCAACGTTCCCTCTTCCTTTTCTCCAGAGATGCTGTCTGACCCGTTGAGTTATTAAGGGCCTGTCCCACTTTAGGCGATTTTAAGGCGACTGTCAAAGTCGTAGCAGATCGCCGAACTTTTCTTTTACCCGACGACAATGACCACGACAATGCCGAGTCAGGTCGAGATTACACCGTCTTTGGAAACATCGCGAAATTCCCACGCTGTCAATGCTTCTCCGGCATCCTAATTTTCACTGAAATCACTGACAAAGTCGGTAAGTACTTGAGAGTTTTGAAATATAACATCTTGCCTGGGTTACTTAAAAACCAAGCTTCACTGTAACAAGGAATAAACTGGATTTACTTCCAGTTTACTAATAGCTGTATTAAAAATTAATTTTTAAAGTGGCTATGTGGATTTTTGTGAAAAGTGTGTGGGCATTCTTTGAAAATGTACGGGAGATGCATATCTGGTTTCTGGGTTGCATATCTGGGTTGGGAGCCCACTTTAAATGTAATCGCTGATGGCCATAAACATCGCGGAAATTCCCACGCTTACCTGACCGTCAAACTGTCGCCTCCAATCTACCTGTCAAATGTCCTGACGGTAAATAAATTGGTTAAACACAAGCATTTTATGGTATTTTGAAATGACTTTACTTATTTTAATATAATGTGCTTCTAAATGCACAACCTAGCAAACCTGGGGACAGCAGGCGACAAGCCAGCTGTCGCCGAGAAATTATTACTCCCTTTTTTTTTTAGCTCATCTCATAGTGCCTCAGGAAACGTACCCTCCACTATAGCCTCTCTGAGTACCAGCATAACATTCTCCCTGATTAGCAAAGCAACTCCTCCACCTTTAGTTTAGTTTAGTTTAGAGATACAGTGGGGAAACAGGCCCTTCGGCCCACCGGGGTCTGCGCCGACCAGCGATCCCCGCACGTTAACACTATCCTACACCCACTAGGAACAAATATTACATTTACCACGTCAATTAACCTGCAAACCTGTACGTCATTGGAGTGTGGGAGGATAACGACGACCTCGGAGAAAACCCACGCAGGTCACGGGGAGAACGTACAAACTCCGTACAGACAGCACCCGTAATCGGGATGGAACCCGGGTCTCCGGCGCTGCATTCGCTGTAAGGCAGCAACTCTACCACTGCGCCACCGTGACCTCTTGTACCTCCATCTCTATCTCGTCTGAAACATGGAAACCCAGGCACATTGAGCTGGCAGCCGCGTCTTCCTCTCAATCAGGTTTCCGTAATGGCCACAGCATCCGCTTGGTGCCCACCACATTCCAAGCACTAATCCAGGCTCTGAGTTCGTCAGCTTTATCTACAATATTCCTTGCATTGCAACCCTTCATTATCCCCATTTTCATGAACCTCCCCCCCTGCCTGTCCTTCCTTTGAGACGTAGTCACCTCCACTTTCTCGTCAGCTCTTCCATTTGCTGATTTGCTGCTTTGATTTCCACCCAATCGCAGTACAAACCCTCCCAATCAGCACTTGCAAACCTCCCTGCAACTTTATCTGATTGGAGTTACAATTGCCTTGCATTTGGTGGTCCGAATCCAACTTGCATCAATCCATCAGTCCGAGGTGGAATATTAAGCAGGCACACACCATCACTGAATCTACAAGCTCACAGACGACACCACTGTAGCTTGCCAGATACCTAATAACGACAAGACAGAGTACAGAAAGGAGACTGGGAACCATGTAATTTGGTGCCAGGACAATAGCCTCTCCCTCAATGTCAGCAAGACAAAGGAGATTGTGATTGACTTCAGGAAGCGAAGCAGAACACCCAATCCACAGTATTAATTGATGGTGCTGAAGTAAAGATAATGGAAAGCTTCAAGTTCCTTGGAATAAATATCAAAAGCAATTTGTGCTGGACCAGCTACATCAAGACCATGGCCAAGAAAGCACACCAATGCTTGTACTTCTTAAGAAGGCTGAGGATGTTCAGCATGTCCCCAACAACCCTTACCAACTTCTACCGTTGCGCCACAGAAAGCATTCCATCGGGATGCAACACAGCGTGGTTTTGGAACAGCTCCATCCAAGACCGCAAGGAATTACAGAGTAGTGGCTGTAGCTTAGACCATCACACAAACCAACCTGCCTTCCACTGACTTCACATTGCCTCTGCAAAGCCACCAGACTAATAAAGGACCAATCCCACCTCGGTCGCTCCCTCTTCTCCCCTCTACCATCATGCACGAGGTACAGAAGTTTGAAAATGCACACCTCCAGATTCAGGGACAGTTTCTTCCCAACTGTTGTCAGGCATCTGATTAGTCCTCTCATCAGCTGGAGCGTGGGCCTGATTCCCATCTACCTCATTGGAGATCTTTGTCCTATCTTTAACCAGACTTTATCTTGCACTAAATGTTGTGCCCTTCACCTTTATCTCTGCGCTGTGGGCGGCTTGAGTATTCATGTATAGTTTTTTTTCTTTGCCCGGATAAAATGCAAACAAAAGACTTTTGCTACACCTTGGTACACTGGTTTCTCTGTAGAGCTCTGTTGAAGACTCCAATGCAGCATGGGAAATGTGGCAGATATCACCCACTGCTGCCTGAATGAACAGTTGGCTAGAGGGCCACTGAGAACCATGGTATGCATGAATGCGAGTTTACTGTTAGAGACTGCGCATGTTGCTTGGCCCTCAAGGCATAGTTGTTCCGGCCATGGCTGTGAGTTGTGCGTTTGTGCGTTGGCAAATTTCAATAAAGTATGTTTTATGAGCAGTTCCATCTTTACCGATGGCAGCCTCGCCAATGGGCTCTCTCGCCCTTTTCTTCTTTTGTTGTTTTTAGTCTGTTGTTAAATGTATGTTTTAGTGTATCTTTAGTTTTGATTTATGTGGGGGAAACTTTTTTTAAATCTCTTTCCTCGACAGAGATGTGACTTTTTCCGTATCGTGTCTCCGTCCCCACTGCGGCCTAACTTCGCGGAGCTGGCGGTCCCTTTGTCAGGGATCGACTTTGGGAGCTCCAACCGCGGGAGCCTGCGGACTTAACATCGTGGGGCTCGCGGTCCCTTGGTTAGGGACCGACTTCGGGAGCTCCTGGCCGCGGGAGCTTCGACCGCCCCGATCGCGGGAGGTTCGATTGACGCGACACAGCAGCTTCGATCACCGGTTGTAGGAGCTTCGATCACCCCGACTGCGGATGGTTCGACCACCCCTGACCACGGGAGAAAAGGAGGGAAGAAGCTAATACTTTATTGCCTTCCATCACAGTGCGCTGTGGTGGATGTTTATGTTAATTTTTATGTAGTTGTGTGTCTTGTTGCTTTTTTGGTATGACTGTATGGCAAACCAAATTCCTTGTATGTTCTTACATACTTGGCTAATAAATTAATTACAGTTACAATTACAATTTACTTGAGTGAACAGCATTGCAAAAGAGTTAATAGACTACACTAACTTGATGGTCATAGATCCTGCAGTTCTGTGTAACCGTATGGAACAGTGCTGTAGGTGGAGCAGTAATGGACTCGCCAGTCCTTTCAGCCTGCCCCTTGTGTCTGGAACTGCTCTTGCAGCTCATGATGCCCCTTTTCTTTTGCAAATCTCACCTCAGGATTCATTACTCCAGTCTATGTCAAGTTAGGTGTGTTGACCAAGGACATACTTAGTGAGTATGCCCTCCCGGCCATGGGCTTCTCCTCCTCTGTTTGGCATTCCCTGGCAAGGAGGCCAAGCCTTTAGCCTTCCTATTCCCAATGGGCCATATGGGAGGTCATCACAAACGCTCCCATTCCCAGGTCAAAAATGGCACAACCCAGCCTTCAGTGTGAACATCGGAAGCAAATTCCATGCCATCAATCAGAATCAGCTCACTGCTAACTTTGCAATAAATTGTGGATTCCTTCAAATTGCACAGGCAGGGGTTTCTTCATGCTGCTCCTGGTTTACTGTGCGTGATAGACATATTGTGTTAGATGTAGTTGTATCGCCCTGTTTGACCTCACAACCATCAACTCGCGTTGAATGAGGATTGATGTCACCACCTTCTTTTATTGCAAGCCTCCAGCATGTGTATACAATTATGCATGAGCACATACAGTCTAATTAGGAAAGTAATGCTATGTGCATTCTGACATCAAGATCACAAACAGATCAGGGATTGTACTATCTAAAAAAAAGCAACCATAAAAGATCCAACCTCTTGAATAAAACAATTCGTCTACATTATCTGTTTAACTGTAAAAAGCAATTTCAAAGCAAGCAAGAGTGAATCGATTTCATGATAAATTTTACTCTCCGTGATATTAGACAATAGACAATAGACAATAGGTGCAGGAGGAGGCCATTCGGCCCTTCGAGCCAGCACTGCCATTCAATGTGATCATGGCTGATCATTCTCAATCGGTACCCCGTTCCTGCCTTCTCCCCATACCGCTATCCTTAAGAGCTCTATCTAGCTCTCTCTTGAATGCATTCAGAGAATTGGCCTCCACTGCCTTCTGAGGCAGAGAATTCCATTAGGGGCGGTGAAGATTTGGTGGTGGCCATTTCCATTTTGTACACTGTTCCAAGCATTGGGGTGCAACCTATTTGGTCTCACAAGCTATCTTAATTCTGTCAGCATGACCCCAGACGGTACAGTATGACATTATTTATGGATATTAATAATGGAGTAAGGACAAAGACCGGAAAACAAACTCTGGTAACTTGATCACAGGTTGGGGTTGGAACTGATTACCCTGTTTTGTTTAATTGATCACTCTTCAGAAATCAGCTAGGTAACTCAATAAAAATATAGGTAGACACAAGAAACTGCAGATGCTGGAATCTTGAGCAAAACACAAAGTGCTGGAGGAATGTGTAAGAAGGAACTGCAGATGCTGGTTTAAACTGAAGATAGATACAAAAAGCTGGAAAAGCTCAGTGGGACAGGCAGCATCTCTGGAGGGAAGGAATTGGTGACGTTTCAGGTCAAGGCCCTTCTTCAGACTGGTTAGGGATAAGGGAATTGAGAGATATGGACGGTGATGTGGAGAGATAAAGAACAATGAATGAAAGGTATGCAAAAAAGTGACGATGATAAAGGAAACAGGCCATTGTTAGCTGTTTGTTGGGTGAAAATGAGAAGCTGGTGCGACTTGGGTGGGGGAGGGATAGAGAGAGAGAGAGGGAATGCCGGGACTACCTGAAGTGGGAGAAACCAATATTCATACCACTGGCCTGTAAGCTGCCCAAGAGAAATATGAGATGCTGTTCCTCCAATTTGTGTTTAGCCTCACTCTGACAATGGAGGAGACCGAGGACAGAAAGGTCTGTGTAGGAATGGGAAGGAGAATTAAAGTGTCCAGCATCCGGGAGATCAGGTAGGTTCAGGCGGGCTGAGCGAAGGTGTTCCGCATGACGATCGCCCAGTCTGCGTTTGGTCTCGCCGATGTATAAGAGTCTGGAGATACAAAGGCGGTCAGGCAGCATCTGTGGATGGCATGGACAGTCAACGTTTCGGGTTGACACCCTTCTTCACTCCCAGGATCTGAAGAAGGATAGGTGTCTTGGACTGGGTTGCTGGTGAAGGGAAGTTCATCATCCCCCTCCCCCCCATTGTCGAACTGTACACTGCAAGGGCCAGACATAAGACGTTGCAATGTTTCCGAAGATGGTGTAATCTCTTAGCCAGGTGCTAGCTTCACAAAAAAAGTGACTTGTATTGGCCTGACTCGGCATTGTCGTGGTCATTGTCGTAGCGTAAAATAAAATTTTGGCGATCTGCTACGACTTTGACAGTCGCCGGCAGTCGCCTTAAAAATCA
The DNA here is from genome assembly GCF_053455715.1 of Rhinoraja longicauda. Taxonomy (NCBI): domain Eukaryota; kingdom Metazoa; phylum Chordata; class Chondrichthyes; order Rajiformes; family Arhynchobatidae; genus Rhinoraja; species Rhinoraja longicauda. The sequence goes on from NC_135968.1 coordinate 42,661,648, forward strand.
GGTAACTAGGACGGGCCCTTCATTTTTTAGATTTTTTAGATTTAGAGATACAGCGCGGAAACAGGCCCTTCGGCCCACCGAGTCCGCGCCGCCCAGCGATCCCCACACACTAACACTATCCTACACACACTAGGGACAATTTTTACATTTACCCAGTTAATTAACCTACAAACCTGTACGTCTTTGGAGTGTGGGAGGAAACCGAAGATCTCGGAGAAAGCCCACGCAGGTCACGGGGAGAATGTACAAACTCCGTACAGATGGCGCCCGTAGTCAGGATCGAACCTGAGTCTCCGGCGCTGCATTCGCTGTAAGGCAGCAACTCTACCGCTGCGCCACCGTGCCGCCATCTGCAGAATTGTTCTGTTGCTTGCGGATTCTTTGTCTATTTTCTCCATTTGTATATTTATGGCAATGGCGACTCTCGTAGAGCCAATAAACTGTGCTAATCTACAGCACTGTCCATGCAATCTGTATTTCACAAAAATAACTTCCCACTCGTTTAATCAGCATTTCGTTGATGTTTAAGAAAGCTCTGTTGAAAGACTATTTTGATGAACAATTTACGAACAGCTAAGAATTCATCAATTTTACATTGAGAATGTACATAATACCAAGTCATAATTAAATTTTCAAATGCCAATTTCCTGGCATATTTACTTTTGCTCAAGGAAGAAATGAATGAAGCAAACTTCGAAGACTCTTAAACACTTCAAACTAAATCTCATTTATCTTTATAAATAATGTATGTCTCAAGGTTGCTTACTGTCTCCAACCAAAACAGACGAATAACAGCTCTGGAAGCATAATGGATGAAAATTGCAATCCCTTCTGGAATATAAATGCACAAATAATCCGGACAGAACTGGATTTATTCATATTTCCTAATGAGTTAGAATGAGGCCACAGGGTCCATTGATTCTACATACTGCAGAGAAATCGCATTCCTCCACTTCCTTTAGTTTAGAGATACAGCGTGGAAACAGGCCCTTCGGCCCACCGAGTCCGCACCGACCAGCGATCCCCGCACATTAACACCACCCTACACCCACTAGGGCCAATTTACACATGCACCAAGCCAATTAACCTACATACCTGTACGTCTTTGGAGTGTGGGAGGAAACCGAAGATCTCGGAGAAAACCCACGCGTTCACGTGGAGAACGTACAAACTCCGTACAGACAGCACCCTTAGTCGGGACCGAACCCGGGTCTCCGGTGCTGCATTCGCTGTAAGCCAGCAACTCTACCGCTGCGCCACCGTGGCTGTCTTGTAACTTATTCTCCGACACATGCCTATTAATAGGCCTTGCTTCTCCCAGCCACTTATACCAGAGGCAATTGATACTTTAGGCTTTAGAGATGCAGCGTGGAAACAGGTCCTTCAGCACACTTTGTCCACCTTGACCACCGATCACCCGATATACTAGCACTATCCAACACACACAAGGGGCAAGTTACAATTTTACAGAAACTGATTAACCTTATTAATCTGCAAACCTGTACGTCTTTGGAGGTATGGGAGGAAACCGGAGCACCCGGAGAAAACCCACGCTGTCACAGGGAGAACGCAAAACTCCACACAGACAGCACCCCTGGTCCGGATCGAATCTGGGTCTCTGGCGCTGTAAGGCAGCAACTCTACCGCTGCGCCACTGTGACACCCACAAACTCTCCAATTATAATCTCCAACCAGCAAGCTTTTAGGATGTGGGTGGCATGGTGGCGCAGCGGTAAAGTTGCTGCCTTACAGTGCTTGCAGCGCCGGGGACCCAGGTTCGATCCCGACTGTGGGTGCTGTCTGTGTAGAGTTTGTACGTTCTCCCCGTGACCGCGTGGGTTTTCTCCGAGACCTTCGGTTTTCTCCCACACTCCAAAGACGTACAGGTTTGTAGGTTTATTGGCTTGGTGCAATTGTAAATTGTCCCCAGTATGTGTAGGATAGTATTAATGTGCGGGGATCGCTGGTCGGTGTGGACTCGGTGGGCCGAAGGGCCTGTTTGCGTGCTGTATCTCTAAACTAAACTACAAAATGTGGGGGGAAACCTGAGCATTCAGGGGAAACTCACACTCAGTCACAGGGAGAATGAGCAAACTCTACACAGACATCTTCAGAGGTCAGGATCAAACGTGGGTCAATGGAGTATGAGACAGGTACATTCCCCGCAGTACCACTCTGTATCGATAGTTAACCAGTTAGTTACTGAATCATGAAGATATACTAAAAAATGTGTAAGGCTTTTCAAATAATATCAGCACTTTATATTTTTAAATCAACCCTTTTTCGGTTCATATTGAACATTAATTGCATTACATTTTTTCATGCTTTGCATAAAGTTTCAAAACATATACAAAAGGGTTTCATTCACAATGATTTACTTGATCAAGTCTACGTTAATTTCAGTGATTTTGGTAATGACAGTGTTATTTATATCCGTACCTCCACGAAGCAGAACTATTAGTAAATGAATCACAACCTTCAGACTGAAGAAGGGTCTCGACCCGAAACGTCACCAATTCCTTCTCTCCTGAGATGCTGCCTGACCCGCTGAGTTACTCCAGCATTTTGTGAATAACCTTTGGTCAGTTGAGAAGTGGTAATGAAGGAGTTGTTGTTAAAATTTCTGTGATTCGATTCTCAAAATCAAGGGTGGTTTAGCAGAGGTGCAGTTCAGAAGGAGGGGGCTCAGAATGAGGCACCCTAGCGATGTTGATTTTCTCTGTGGTTGGTAATAAGCTTATCCTGGAGCAAAATATGAAAGCAATCATTTTTGGGTCATTTTGCGTCACTCCATTGATTCCATCAGGCACTTCCATGCTTGAGTAATCCTTGCAAATCTGATTTTGGTTTCCGACATTCTCCAGGTAAAGGTCCTGTCCCACGTAAGCGATTTATTAGACGACTACAGGCGACTAGGCTGTCGCCACACGGTTGCCGGGGTGTCGCCTGTACAGTCGTGAGTCGCCTCCAAAGAGTCGTAGCGTCTTTCTGGTTGCCGCTGGATTTTCAGAATGTTGGACATTTTTTTGGCAACAGTGGGTTTGACGCCAATGAGCGTAGCTTGACGTCTCCTGACGGGGGCGCTGTCGTAGGTTGTCGCCAAATTGTCGCCAGGTGACGTAGGTTGTCGCCGGTGCTGAATTCCAAGTGTGGACTTGATCTGGTCACCCATTAGTATAATGTGTCCATAAATGATGTTAGGTTTTGTATGTTTTTGCACTTGTATTCTGTTCAAAGTTTGAATTTTAAAGTTTGAAGTTTGAAGTTTATTGAAATTTATTGAAGTTTATTACAATATTTTTGTATGCCCTGTTGTATGTTCTTATCAACCTTTTCAAAAATGTTGTTTGTTTCAATATCAATAAAGGAAATTCTTGACATTTTGATGGAAAATTGATGTGTGAAGTTATTGCATTTCAGAGTAGTTTCTCATGGCATCACTTTCAAATAGACATGATGCAGAATGATTGGAAACTCGATCGTACACCACCTTCTATAGGGAAACTGGGGGATTCCATTGTTTTGGAGGCCAGAATGATGTGAATTGTCTTCAGGTATCTTCAGTCTTCAGGGTCGTAGCTTGTCGTAGCTTGTCGCGGGTAGACGTAGGTTGACTTCAGTTGTCGTAGGTTGTCGCCTGTGCGGTTGCATGTTGTCGTAGGTGCGGTCGTAGGTGGACGTTCTAAGTCGCGACGATTGGGTCGCCAGTTGTCGGTGGCTTGCCGTAGCTTGACGTCGACCAGGTGGTAGGTTGTTGTAGCTTGTCGTAAACATTGTCATAGGAGGTGTCCAGTCGCCGGTCTTTCGATGACCTGCTACGACTATGACAGTCGCCGACAGTCGCCTAAAAAATCGCCTAAGTGGGACAGGCCCTTTAGTCATTCCTGTTCAGTGCTTTTCATGGAGCATTGAAGAACAATTAGAAAACGTTTTCCTGGGACTGACCTGGGTCTATCATTCCCATTACTGTGTTACTGGACTAGGACCCCACCAAATAAGTCCCACGCCGCCATTTATCCTTCAGGCCAACTCTCCCGCTCACTGGTCTGTTGGCTGGCTCTCTATTTGGCCCCAACCCAACCCCACCACCCCTAAGTACAGTCCCTGCTCTGAACACCCACGTCCTCCCCAAGTACCCCCAGACTGGCCCTTTGACTGATTGCCCATGTCGTAGCCTTGACTCCAGCATCTCACATGCACATCTTCCACCATCCATGAAACCTGTCACTGGCAATGGGCCCTGAACAGAATGGTTGGGAGTTTGAGATTATCGAGGTAGGTTTTGGACGCCTTTCCCTTGGTGCCAGCTCCATCTGTGATGTTGGAGCCAGCCCAGAATGAAATGCTGCTGAATATAACAGCAAGTACAGCAGCTGCACTGACTTACGGTGATTCAGTTTGATGCCAAAACCAATGTTAATTCAGTATCAAAGCTGTAATCATAACAGCAGAAAAGTCGACATGATCGGCGACTGAGCTTGCAACCAAGGGTCTCGGGTTCGGTGCTTCTGAATGCTCAGGCTTACCTTGATCTGAGCAAGGCTCTCGACCCGAAACGTCACCTGTTCCTTTTCTCCAGAGATGCCGTCTGACCCGCTGAGTTGCTCCAGCTTTTCGCGTCTATCTTCAACGCTCAGGCTGAGACAGATAAATACATTCAAATGGAGTACAACCTATTCATCTCCCACTTTGCTCATGCTCAAAGTCAGAGAGATAGGCAAATAAATTATTTTGAAATCAATGTCTTATTAACTGCTTGAAAGCCTCCAAATCTTTTTTTTTTAGCAAGCCACAAACTAAGTGAAAAGGATGAATGGTGACAATGAGCAGAAATTTGATTTTAATGATAAAATTGGAATCCTGCAATGAATTTGCACCATTATTTTCATCTATTACAGAGTGCATCAAATCACTACGCTCACTGTTAGTAGACTCTAATTGGCTTAATAGTCGTCATTAAAGGGCTTTTTATTAGCAATGTACTTTCCATTAGAAAAGTGATTTTTGCGGGCGGAGGTAGCATTAATCAAACACCGATAGTCTTACGTTTCACAGTTTTCTCTCAGAATGCTAACCCACTTGCCCTAACCCTTTACTGATCACCAATATGTTTGTCCCACAACACACCAGGCTTCCAATTCTTCCCAATGACCCCCTCCTCCCTCCCCCCCCCCCCCCCCCCCCCCCATCCCCACCATCCCCCAAACTCAGACTAATTCTTTAAGGAAGAAAGGCAACATCTATTCAACAGAACCGGACGTCTGCTGCTGACCACTGATGCTGACCACTGATGCTGACCACTGATGCTGACCACTGATGCTGACCACTGATGCTGACCACTGATGCCGACCACTGATGCTGACCACTGATGCTGATCACTGATGCTGACCACTGATGCTGACCACTGATGCTGACCACTGCTGAACCAGACCACTGATGCTCCCTAGTTGGGCTGATACTGAAACAATCATTAACTTGCAGTGACCATGCCTGTTCATTGCAATTTCCTGGTCCGGCACTTAATATCTATATACTAAAAATCTCGTTTGTTTGTTTGTTTGTTCCTGAACTACTGCCAAGACAGCACACGATAGCGCGACAATTTTAGGCCCACCTTACTCACCGTCGTCCCTTTGGTGCTAATGGACGAAGTTTCATTGAAATCGGTGTTATATTTGTAAAGTTATTCACATTTTAAAGTTTAAATCTACCTCCTAGGGAGGGAGGGAGGGGGGTGGAGTGGGGGGGGGGTGTGGAGGGAGGGGGGAGGAGGGAGGATAAGAGGGGTTTAGGGGGATGGAGTGGGGGAGGAGGGGAAGGGGAGGGGAAGGGGTGGAGGGGCTGGGAAGGGGGGGAGAGGAGGGAGGTGGGGGGGGGAGGGGGGAAGAGGAGAAGGGGGGCTGAGGGGGGCAGAGGGAAGGGGGGAGGAGAGGATGCTGCACCAATACAGGAGAGGTTTGGGCCCAATGGGTCCACTTGGTCTAGTTATTCTTAAATCCTGCTGAACACAGGTAAAGTTCATTTAAGCTGGCTGGTTATCTTTGCACTGATGGAGCATTGAATAAATCTTCATTCATCCATTCCCAACTGCATCCTCGCCTCCAACATGGCTTAAATGGATTTGTTTTCACCCCAGTGACAATCTCCACTGCTGCCTTCCTCTGTTCTCTTCATCTTCCCTACTTGTTCCCTGTTGACAAATATCTCTCGACTCCGTCCTTGCTTCTTGCTTCCTCCAATTCATTTTATCCATGGATCCCCCTTCCATTCAGTTCGTCTTCTTCCATCCCAGCCAGTGATTATACTTGGTGTTTAGGAACTGCAGATGCTGCTTTACACTGAAGGTAGACACAAAATGCTGGAGTAACTCAGCGGGTCAGGCAGCATCTTTGCAGAAAAGTAATAGATGACGTTTCGAGCCTGAGGAAGGGTCTCGACCCAACATTTTCTCCAGAGATGCTGCCTGACCCGCTGTATTACTCTGACATTTTGAGTCTATCTTCCTCCTTTTCTTGGCCCCAAAGTTAACACATTGGTGACCACAGGTACTACTTCCCCTCGCACTTATCCCCCAAATTTGCCTCCATCAAGTCAAGTTTATTTGTCACATGCACATACACGATGTGCAGTGAAATGAAAGTGGCAATGCCTGCGGATTGTGCACAAAAAAGAATTACAGTTACAGCATATAAATTAAGTTAATACAGAGAAAACAAAATTTAGTCCCTGGAGTTATAAAAGTTAACAGTCCTGATGGCCTGTGGGAAGAAACTCCGTCTCATCCTCTCCGTTTTCACAGCGTGACAGCGGAGGCGTTTGCCTGACCGTAGCATTTGGAACAGTCCATTGCTGGGGTGGTAGGGGTCCCTCATAATCTGGCTTGCTCTCGATCTGCACCTCCTGATGTATAGGTCCTGTAGGGGGGCGAGTGTAGTTCCCATGGTGCGTTCAGCCGAACGCACTACTCTCTGCAGGGCCATCCTGTCCTGGGCAGAGCTGTTCCCAAACCAGACTGTTTCCACCAGAAAAATATTGTTAGCCCAGTAATAAGTTATTGTCCATGTCTGCCATTTCTGGTCTCATTTTTCTCTATGCTACACATGCACAAGTCTCGTGACGTATTCAAGACCACCACAGGACAAACAAATAGCACTTATCAAAATCACTAATACTGTCCTTTGTGATCTTAACCACGGTAATCTGCCTAGTCTATTTTTGGGATTTTCCTACAGCCTTTGACAGAGTTGATGTTTCATTACTGATGAAGTCCCTCCCCCATTATCAAGCTGGAAGGTAATACTCTCGCTGGGGTCCATTTTATCAAATTAAAGCAAGATCATTTTTTTAAAAAGTTTTTTTTTGCAGAGAATCGCAGAATTGTTCTCACCAAGGAGGAGCCCATTGAGTCTGTTGAGGCTCCACTGACTCTAAGCAAGTGCAGTCCGAACCAATTTCACACCACACATACTCACTGAAGTCACAGAACATAGAACAGTGTTGTACGGTTAGCCTCTCTCTCCCTCGTCACCCCTCCCCCACCCAAGTCACCCTGCCAGTTCCACTGTTCGCATCTACATATCCCTTCGGTATCACCTCTTCCACATCCAACAATAGACCATTGTGGGCTCCACCTTTCCTTGATCATGGGTGCCATCTCTGATTTGTTCTGACCATTTTCATACCTCTAGTTTCCCTCTCCCCTGACTCTCAGGCTGAAGAAGGGTTTTGACCTGAAATGTCTTCTATTCCTTTTCTCTTGAGATGCTGCTTGACCCGCTGAGTTACTCCAACATTTTGTGTCTATCTTGGGTGTAAACCAGCATCTCCAGTTCCTTCCAACACAGGAATAGGAGGGCCTTTGGCCCACATTGTCTGAATGACCATGGTTCCATCTGCTTGCGCAAGCTCCATATTCCTCATGTTCATGTGTATTTCTTTTTTTTATTACTCAATTTTTTAATTTATTCAACGGCTTGCCTGCAGTCCGTCTGTCTTTTGTGTTTTTTGTTGTTTTTGTCTGAATTGTAGTTTTAATATGATGTAGTGTTGTATGTTATGTTTTGGGGGGGGGGGTGGGAGGGAACGGGAACTGTAAAATTCTCTCTCCAGAACGGAGACGCGACCTTTGTTCTGTGTCGTGTCTCCGTTCCCGTTGCGGCCTACCACCGGCCATGCATCTGGGACCACCTGGGGCTCTGGTTCGCAGAGCCCACGGCCCGGACTCACCACCTGCGGCGCTGGCTGCCTGCGAATGCTGCGGGAACGGCTGCGACTCGTCTCCGGAGGCTCCGGCGCGGGCCGCGTGGACGGCGGAAGCCCGCAGGCCCCTGGATGGGGGCCGACATCGGGAGCTCCGGCAGCGGCAGAGGCAGCGTGTTCGCCCGCCCCGAATCGCGGGGCTTGGGTCGGCCCGCCACGGACCTTTCACCGTCCGGCGCGGCCTGAAATAGGCCGTGGACCTTTCACCGCCCAGCGGGGGCTTCAATATCGGGAACCCCGACCGCCCCGACGTGGCAATTCCAACAGCCTGACCGCGGGACAAGACGGCAGGGAAGAGAAAAAGACATTCTGGCCTTCCATCACAGTGAGGAGGGACTGGAGGAGACTCACTGTGATGGATGTTTCTTTTTGTTTGGTGTTAGTTGTGATTGTATGTGTTATTGCATTTTTATTGATTAATCTTATTGGTCTTATTGTTTAACTGCGGGTAATGTTTCATTTTACTACACATTTATGTGTATGTGACAAATAAACGACTATTGACTATTGATACATAGTACAGAATACATACAACATGAAGGAGAGACATATTCGGTTATGTATCATACGATCATGTGTATTTCTAAATGCTTCTTAAACATTGTTGTCGCATCTGCTTCTACCACTTCCCCAGGCAGTGTGTTCCAGGCACTGACCACCCTCCATGTAAAAAACATGCAAGGCATATCTCCTTTAGAAGGATGAGAGGGGATCTTATTTTAGAAGGATGAGAGAAGATCTTATCGAAACATATAAGATTATTAAGGGGTAGGACATGTAAGAGGCAGGAAACATGTTCCCAATGTTGGGGGAGTCCAGAACAAGGGGCCACAGTTTAAGAATAAGGGGTAGGCCATTTAGAACGATGAGGAAAAACTTTTTCAGTCAGAGAGTTGTAAATCTGTGGAATTCTCTGTCTCAAAAGGCAGTGGAGGCTAATTCTCTGAATGCATTCAAGAGAGAGCTAGATAGAGCTCTTAAGGATAGCGGAGCCAGGGGGTATGAGGAGAAGGCAGGAACGGGGTACTGATTGAGAATGATCAGCCATGATCACATTGAATGGTGGTGCTGGCTCGAAGGGCCAAATGGCCTCCTCCTGGACCTATTGACTATTGTCTATTGTCTATTTAAACTTTCCCTCTTTGAACTTAAACTTACTATCCACCCCAGGAGAAAGATTCTGACTGTCTAATTTTATAGACTTCTGTCAGGTTCGCTAGGCTCCAGCACAAATGATCCACATTTGCCCATCCTCTCCGTCTAGCTGATCGGTGTCAATACCCACAACATTCCGGTGAACATAAGATAGACACTTGCTGTTGGGAAAAAAGGGGTGGCACGGTGGCGCAGTGGTAGAGTGGCTGCCTTACAGAGCTTACAGTACCAGAGACCCAGGTTCGATCCCGTCTGTATGGAGTTTGTACGTTTTCCCCGTGACCTGCGTGGGTTTTCTCCGAGATCTTTGGTTTCCTCCCACACTCCAGAGATGTACAGGTTTGAAGATTGATTGACTCTCAATCTTCAGACTGAGAATCAGGGGAGAGGGAAACTAGAGGTATGAAGAAGTTCAGAACAAATCCGAGCCGGCACCAATGACCAAGGAAAGGTGGAGCCCACAATGGTCTATTGTTGGCTGTGAAAGAGGTGATACCGAAGGGATATGTAGATGCGAATAGTGGAACTGACATGATGACTTGGGTGGGGGAGGGGCGACGAGGGAAAGAGAGGCTAACCGTGCAACACTGTTCTATTGGCTCAGTATAAATATAAATTGGCCCTAGTGTGTTTAAGATAGTGTTAGTGTGCGGGGATTGTTGGTCGGTGGGCCGAAGGGCCTGTTTCAGTGCTGCATCTCTAAACTAAACTGAAAAATCTAAGCTGTTTAATGACGGCCCACCTAATTTAATGAATATACTTTATTTTTTAGAAGTTAGACTGTAGTAACTCAGCGGGTCAGGCAGCATGTCTGGAGAAAAGGAATAGGTGATGTTTCGGGTCGAGACCGTTCTTCAGACTGAGAGTCAGGGGAAAGGGAAACAAGAGAAATAGCCTGGGTCTGGGGAGCCCGTGGCAGGGGCCTGGGTCTGGGGATCCTGTGGCTGGGGCCTGGGTCTGGGGAACCCGTGGCTGGGGCCTGGGTCTGGGGAGCCTGTGGCTGGGGCCTGGGTCTGGGGAGCCTGTGGCTGGGGCCTGGGTCTGGGGAGCCTGTGGCTGGGGCCTGGGTCTGGGGAACCCGTGGCTGGGGCCTGGGTCTGGGGAGCCCGTGGCTGGGGCCTGGGTCTGTGGGGCCCGTGCCTGGGGCCTGGGTCTGTGGGGCCCGTGCCTGGGGCCTGGGTCTGGGGAGCCTGTGGCTGGGTCCTGGGTCTGTGGGGCCCATGCCTGGGGCCTGGGTCTGGGGAGCCCGTGGCTGGGGCCTGGGTCTGGGGAGCCTGTGGCTGGGTCCTGGGTCTGTGGGGCCCATGCCTGGGGCCTGGGTCTGGGGAGCCCGTGGCTGGGGAGCCCGTGGCTGGGGAGCCCGTGGCTGGGGCTGGGTCTGCGCCACAGAGGCATCCGGAGAGGACCCGGCAGCGTTAACGGAGAGGTCGGTGCGGCGGTCGATGATGGCGCTGACCGACGGACAAGGACGGACCATGGGGGAGTGAGGACGCCGCTGCCGAGGGGAGGAACAAAGGAGGACCCGGCGTGGGGGGGAGGATTCGTAAGTTTGTAAACGCTATTTGTAAGCAAAGAAAGGTCCTGATCCGGATATTTTCCTCCACAGATGCTGCCTGTCCTCCAGCTGTTTGTTTTTTGCTCAAGATTCCAACATCTGCAATCTCTTGTATATCCAATAGATGTTTGTAAGTAGGTGATTTGAAAGATAATATTTTACAAATGGTCTTCTCAGGTTTTGTGTTGCTTACCAGAATTTCAAGCACTGATACCCAGGGAATTCCTTGGAGAAATTAAATGGCTTATGGATAAACTTACAGCAATTAACGTTTACATCAATTACACTTTTTCATAGCCAGAGGCAGGTAACAATGATTTCTAATGTTTAGATTAAAATCAAATCCACAGATAATCTCAATTAAAATTTTGTGGCTCAAAGTCACCTTTTAAATATTAATATATGGTACAAAAGCCAATAATGAATGTAGCAAAACAGCAATGGTTTCAACTAACAGTGCAATTGAAAAAAAAAAAGAATTGTTAATATAGTAATTACTATTGTTCAGTCCCAATTTTGTTGAGTGTTGTAAAATTAACCATTTTGGAAAGTGCATAATTGTTCTGTGTAATTTAAATGTAAAAAAAACTTTCGTATGACCTGTCAGTTGTGAGTATTCTTTTCTGTTCATTCTGAACATTTGACTAGCAAACATCCAATCTGACTCCAGCAACATTCTCATCAGAAAACGTTTAGAGAGACAACAAGGAAACAGGACTGGACTTTTTATTCACTGCAATTTAGAAGGATGAGAGGGGATCTTATAGAAACATATATATTTTTTAAGGGATTGGACAGGCTAGATGCAGGAAAAATGTTCCCCATGTTGGGGGAGTCCAGAACCAGGGGTCACAGTTTAAGAATAAGGGGTAGGCCATTTAGGACTGAGATGAGGAAAAACTTTTTCACCCAGAGAGCTGTGAATCTGTGGAATTCTCGGCCACAATAGGCAGTGGAGCCCAATTCACTGGATGTGTTCAAGAAAGGGTTAGATGCAGCTCTTAGGGCTAAAGGAATCAAGGGATATGGGGAGAAAGCAGGAACAGGGTACTGATATTGGATGATCAGCCATGATTATATTGGGTTGGCTCAAAGGGCCGAATGGCCTACTCCTGCACCTATTTTCTATGTTTCTATGTTTCTCGGTCCTACAGCCCACCGAGTCCACACCATCCATTGATCACCCATCCACACTAGCTCTATGTTATCCAACTTTCCGCATCAACTCCCTGCACACCTGGGGCAGTTTATTACAGATGCCAATCAACCTACAAACCTGCACAACTGGAGCTGCCGAAGGAAACTCACGCAGTCACAGGGAGAACGTGCAAGCTCCACACAGACAGCATCTGAGATCAGGATCAAACCCAAGTCTCTACCAGCTGCTCCACTATGCTGCCCTTCTTATTACTGTGAGAGCAGAACATGGTAGAGAAATCCCCATCGGAAAAAAAAAATCAATATCTGACAACCGGAGAAGGGTGGTCAACATCTAAACAACAAGATTGATCAGATTAGTGGAAATAGAAACATAGAAACATAGAAAATAGGTGCTGGAGTAGGCCATTTGACCCTTCGAGCCTGTATATCAATATGATCATGGCTGATCATCCAACTCAGTATCCCATACCTGCCTTCTCTCCATATCCCCTGATCCCTTTAGCCACAAGGGCAACATCTAACTCCCTCTTAAATATTGCCAATGAACTGGCCTCAACTACCTTCTGTGGCAGAGAATTCCACAGATTCACCACTCTCTGTGTGAAAAAAAACTTTCTCATCTTGGTCCTAAAAGACTTCCCCCTTATCCTTAAACTGTGACCCCTTATTCTGGACTTCCCCAACATCGGGAACAATCTTCCTGCATCTAGCCTGTCCAACCCCTTAAGAATTTTGTAAGTTTCTATAAGATCCCCCCTCAATCTTCTAAATTCCAGCGAGTACAAGCCGAGTCTATCCAGTCTTTCTTCATATGAAAGTCCTGCCATCCCAGGAATCAATATGGCGAACCTTCTCTGTACTCCCTCTATGGCAAGAATGTCTTTCCTCAGATTAGGAGACCAAAACTGTACGAAATGGAGGTTGTGCATTCTCCCTGTGACAGTGTGGGCTTCCACAAGCTGCTCCATGTGCTCCGACATACCAAAATGTCCAGGCTGTTAGTTTAATTGGCCACTGTAAAGTACCTCCAGTTTCTATGTGAAAGGTGGGGTCTTGGTGCACTTGATGGGAATGTGGGAAAAATTGGTGTAAAAGTGGGTGATTGAAGTTCAGCAAAGACGTGGTGAACTGAAGGGCCTGTTTCCATGTTGCATCTCTCCATGTTGTATGACAGTGACTGTTGGACATTTCCTCAGTCTGAAGAAGGGTGTCGACCCCAAACGCCACTCATTCCTTCTCTCCAGAGATGCTGCCTATCCCGCTGAGTTAAACCCCTGTCCCACAGGCGATTTTTTAGGCGACTACAGGCGACTAGGCTGTCGCCACACGGTCGCCAGGGTGTCGCCTGTACGGTCGTGAGTCGTCTCCAAAGAGTCGTAGAGCCTTTCTGGTCGCCGCTGGATTATCAGAATGTTGACAAATTTTCAGCGACAGTGGGTTTGACGCCAATGAGTGTAGCTTGATATCTCCTGACGTGGGCGCTGTCGTAGGTTGTCGCCAGGTGACGTAGGTTGTTGCCGGTGCTGACTTTGGTGAATTCCATTGGCGACTACCTACGTCAACCTACGTCAACCGGCGACAGGTACCGGCGTCAAAACCGGAGGCCAAAATGACGTGAATTGTCTTCAGTTGTCACCGACAGGGTCGTAGCTTGTCGTAGCTTGTCGCGGGTGGACGTAGGTTGACTGTGGTTGTCGTAGGTTGTCGTAGGTTGTCGTAGGTGCGGTCGTAGGTGGACGTCCTACTTGCGACGATTGGGTCGCCGGTTGTCGGTAGCTTGCCGTAGCTTGACATCGACTATAACAGAGCTTTATTTGTCGTTCGGTACCGAAGTACCGAACGAAACTACATAGCAGTCATAGAAAAAAAAAAAAGAACACAAGACACATAACCCCAACACAAACGTCCATCACAGTGACTCCAAACACCCCCTCACTGTGATGGAGGCAACAAAACTTCCCCTCTCTTCCCCACGCCCACGGACAGACAGCTCGTCCCCGACCGACCCGCACAGTCCCCGCACCGGGCGCTGAAACGTCTCGCGGCCGAACCAGGCGATGAAAGGCCCACGACCAAGCCTTGCGCAGCTAAGTCCCGCAGCCGAGCCGCACCAGCGGTGAAACGTCCCGCAGCCGAGTTGCACCGGGCGGGGTTAAGCCCCGCAGCCGAGCTGCACCGGGCGGTGTTAAGTCCCGCAGCCGAGTTGCACCGGGCGGTGTTAAGTCCCGCAGCCGAGCCGCACCGGGCGGTGTTAAGCCCCGCAGCCGAGCTGCACCGGGCGATGTAAAGTCCAGCGGCCAAGTTTACCGGGGGATGTTAGGCCCCGCAGCCGAGCCGCACCCCGCGCCGTGAGGAAGAGAAAAGTTCCCCACACACCACCACCCCCTCCCACACATACACAACCAAAAAAATATATATAAAAATCATCCCAACACCGACACTCAACAAAAAAAAGACGGACAGACTGCTAGTCAGCCGCTGCCGTTAGGCGCCGCCACGTAACTTGTCGGTAGGTTGTTGTAGCTTGTCGTAGACATTGTCGTAGGGGGGGTCCAGTCGCCGGTTTTTCGGCGACCTGCTACGACTATGACAGTCGCCGGCAGTCGCCCAAACAATCGCCTAAGTGGGACACAATTTTGTAAGTTTCTATAAGATCCCCCCTCAATCTGCTAAATTCCAGCGAGTACAAGCCGAGTCTATGTTATTAGTCATGCCCACAGTGCACAGAGGTAGGAATAAAAGAACAAATTAACTTGAGCTGAAATGGCTAGTCAATGACTTTATACAGTGCAACCCAGTTCAATATTTGCTTTCTTTATCCTCCCACCTTGTACACTTAATTTCTACTATTATTTAAATGTATTGATTGGTATTTATCAGTTACATAATACAGAGCTGGAAACTTTCAGTAGTGCGAGACTCTCAAACAGGGGGACATAGTTACAAGATAAGGGGCCGGTCATTTAAAATGGAGGGAGGCTATCTTTCTGGAGATGGCGGTGAATATCTTGAATTCTCTACCCAACAAAAGATTGAAAGGCTGCATTATTAGAAATAGTTGCGATGGAGGTCATTAAATCTCTGAAAGATTGGGAACTGATACAGAGGTTATGTTGAGGCCAAAGTAGAAAAGACATGATAATATTGTCATGTATCTCCCCATGATGTATGACTATGACTGTTGAACGTTTCCTCAGTATGAAGACGGGTCACCTGTGCTAATCCTATTGCCTTGTGCTCTTGTGTTTCAACAGAATCATGGGCTCCAATGGACCAGAGGTCGTAGCCTCAGAATTAGAGGGCGCTCTTTTAGAAAGGAGGTGAGGAGGAATTTCTTTAGTCAGTGGGTAGTTAATCTGTGGAACTCATTGCCACAGAGGGCTGTGGAGGCCAAGTCAGTGGATATTTTTAAGGCAGAGATAGACAAATTCTTGATGAGAACGGGTGTCAAGGGTTATGGGGTGAAGGCAGGAAAATGGGATGTGGAGGCAGAGATCAGCCATGATTGAATGGCGGAGTAGACTCGATGGGCCGAATGGTTTAATTCTACTCTTGTAACTTGTGAACTTGTGGCCAAGAAACAATCAGAGCCATAGATTTGCTACATTCAGAGGGGAAAATAACTGCATTCATGGCTCTGTTGAAATCCTCATGACTCATATTGAGTTACACGGGAAAGTATTTTAACTGTTGATGTATTCACCTTGAGGCCCATTCCCAACAGACTGAGGAGGAAGATGACATTTATCCAAAAAGGGAAGATCTTAGCACAGGTTAAGGGGACCTTACAGCTTGATTTCAGCAAGATTACTTGGCAGCTTGAGCTCAGGTCTTAATGGTCAGAATGTTTTCACACATGTTTAGCTCAGTTTAGTTTAATTTAGAGGTACAAGAAACAGGCCCTTCGGCCCAACGAGTCTGTGCCGAACAGCGATCCCTGTACACGAGCACTCTCCTACACACAAGCGACAATTTTACAATTTTACTGTATCCGATTAACCTACAAACCTGTACTTCATTAGAATGTGGGTGGAAACTGGGGCACCTGGGATAAACCCACATGGTCACGGGGAAAACGTACAAACTCTCTGCAGACAGCACCCGTAGTCAGGATTGAACCGGGGTTTCTGGCACTGTAAGGCAGCAACTCCACCACTGCACCACCTTGCTGCCCTGGTGTGGAATACATGTGTTAAAATGGTAGTGTTCTGGGGATCTTGGCTGTACAATTCTGCAGAGCATAAGGCTCAAGGCAATGTGTACAGGAGAATAAGTTTAATGCTGATTCGGGAACTTATGCTTAAGACAATTTGTACAGTAGAATGGGCCTTACACCAATATGTGCATCAAAGCTAATCCTACATGATTTTCTACCATTGAGGACAGTAGAGGAAATTTGTTGGGACCTAGTCCACACGGCTTGCTAACCAATGTTCCACTGATTCGGAGGTAGACACAAAATGCTGGAGTAACTCATCGGGTCAGGCAGCATCTCGGGAGAGAAGGAATGGGTGACGTTTCGGGTCTCCCGAAACGTCACCCATTCCTTCTCTCCCGAGATGCTGCCTGACCCGCTGAGTTACTCCAGCATTTTGTGCCTACCTTCGATTTAAACCAGCAGCTACAGTTCTTTCCTACACATTTTTCCACTGATTCGGTCTTTATTTATTCCACCTTCCCAGCGTGCTAATATTTGTCTGGCGATGACACCTTTCTCCATCTTTTTTTACTAATAAGGGAGGGTAAAAAAAAATCTCTATAAACACGCGCAAAGAACATGAGTGGTGGAGAGCTGCAGATTGTATACTTCTTGACGTATAAAAAAATTAGGCTCATAGACGAAAGTAATCCACATAACAACGTGAATTGCAATGAGATAACAATTCTTCGTTCCCAATATTGCCACCTTCAGCAACATCTTGGACAATACAGCTCACCCCCTCCATGACACACTGGTCAACCTGAGGAGCACCTTGACCAACAGACTGGTTCCACCAAGATGCAGCACAAAACGCCACAGGAGATCCTTCTTCCCTGTGGCAATCAAACTGTACAACTCCTCCCCCTTCTGCCGTGGGGTAGACTGATTCCCCTTCCACCAAATTCCCCCCACCCCCCCTCCCCAATCTTTGCACATCCCCAATCCTGGACTTTCCACATGACTTTAATTTCATGTTGCATGTACATTTTTGACTGTTTTATGACTGTTGGCAGACCAATCTCCCTCCTGGGATAAATAACGTTCTATCGTATGGTGTCGTATCATATCGTATTTCCGAGCACATACCTGTTTCTAAAATCCAACCATTTAATTCTTAATGACCATAAAGATTCCTCTGAATAATTGTATAGCTTCGACCACATCATCTAAAATGTGTACATTACCAGACCACTGCAGACTTCCAGCATGATTCTATAAATTTAATACAAACGAACAAATATGCTTCTACTTATCTATTGTAAGCTAAGTATAAATTCTGCATTTTCTCCTTTCTGTAAACCTGATTTGTGCTTGTATTCAGCAAAGTAATGAATGACACTGCAGGTCCTGGCGGTGGGGCTGGTCGTATAAAGGATCAGAATATGGTTGTCAGATTTGTAAATGCACTTTAGCTTCTTTGCTTATTAATTCGGAAGCAATGCAAGTCTATTTGATCACTGCACCTTCCAGTTTGTACTAGTGACTGATGGCACTAGTGCCAAGGAATCTGCAGCGTGGTCGATCTGTCAAAACGGGCCGATCCTGCAAAAGTAATTGCAAGTAAAGAATTATTTGCTGCCATTGAATCTAAAGAGACCAGGTCATTGGTATTCAGTGATGTAGGAAATATACATCCACAGCCAGTGACAGGGTACCGAGATTAAAGCAGTTCTAATTTCTTAACCCACGGTACACATTTCCAGAGACAAGCGGCTCTGCTCGATTAGGTTTTCCCCTCGTTCCTCTTTGCACTGAAGTAATTCACCATAGTTCATGTCTCCGAGGCTCTCTCAGGCAGGGAGAGGAAATCTATTGTGCTTTGCGTTAGCAGGGAAACGGAACTTTCTATCAGAGAAACATACAGGTAACCGATATGCAGCCTTACACTCAGGCAATGTGAATGTTTTGGAAAACAACTGCAGATTAAAATGGTTGATGGTTTTAACCAGATGCTGGTTAAAATCAAAGGTTGACCCAAAATCCTGGAGTAGCTCAGTGGGTCAGGCAGCACCTCGGGAGAGAAGGAATGAGTGACGATTCGGGTCGGGATCCTTCATCAGTCTGAAGAAGGGTCTCGATCCGAAACGTCACCCATTCCTTCTCTCCCGAGATGCTGCCTGACCTGCTGAGTTACTCCAGCATTTTGTGTCTACCTTTAATGCAAATGTTTGCTGCTTTTGGACAAAGGTTTGCCTATCCACCTCCTGACCATTATCCTCAATAAAACTTTCAGTGACACAATATCTTTGGTTTATATTCAACTCAACATAAACCTTTAGTCAGAAGAAGCGTCTTGACCCAAAACGTCACCCATTCCTTCTCTCCAGAGATGCTGCCTGTCCCGCTGAATTACTCCAGCCCACCGACCAGCGATCCCCGCACATTAACACTATCCTACACCCACTAGGGACAATTTTTACATTTACCAAACCAATTAACCTACAAACCTGCACATCTTTGGAGTGTGGGAGGAAACCGAAGATCTCGGAGAAAACCCACGCAGGTCACGCGCAGAACGTACAAACTCCGTTACAGACAGCGCCCGTAGTCGGGATCAAACCCGGGTCTCCGGCGCTGCATTCGCTGTAATGCAGCAACTCTACCGCTGCGCCACTGTTCGCCCTCTTCTTCAGACTTACAACCTATGTGGGGTTCAGTAAACAATAACATGAAGTGACAGTCCACACTAATTACAGAGAATTGTAAACTGCAGATCATGGAAACCTAAAAATGAACACAGAAAATGCTGGAAACACTCAGGATGTCAAGCAGCATCCATGGAAAGAGAAATAGAGTTCAGGTTTCAGCTCAAAGATCTTCTGTCAGAATTGGGAAAGAGAGAAAACATTAGGTTTAAGATGCAGTAAGAGTTGGGAGATCGGGGGCAAGAATGGGAATATCTCCAGTAGGTTGAACCCAGGATTGTCTCATCCTTTTATCTATTAATGAAGCCATCTAGTTGATTATATATTCAGTTATATATAGAAGACAAACAAAGGAACATATACAAGCAGTGAAATGCAGGTCAGAGGTGTAGGAATGCCCAGCAGATCAGGCAGTGTTGATGGTGAGAGAATCTCTGTAGGGTGGCATGGTGGCGCAGCGGTAGAGTTACTGCCTTACAGCGCTTGCAGCGCCGGAGATCCGGGTTCGATCCCGACTACAAGTGCTGTCTGTACGGAGTTTGTACGTTCTCCCCGTAACCGCGTGGGTTTTACATTTACCGCCAATTAACCTACATCGTCTTTGGAGTGTGGGAGGAAACCTGTACGTCTTTGGATGGTGGGAGGAAACGGAAGATCTCGCAGAAAACCCACGCGGTTACGGGGAGAACGTAGGTTAATTGGCTTGGTATAAAATGTATAAACGTAAATAGTCCCTTGGGTGTGTAGGATAGTGGTAATATACGGGGATCGCTGGCTGGCATGGAATTGGTGGGCCGAAGGGCCTGTTTCTGCACTGTATCTCTAAACTAAACTAAATTAAACTAAACTAAACTAAACTAAACTAAACTAAACTAAACTAAAGAAAAATTGACTACCTATTTTTCGATGTATTTGGTGGCTCCAAACAGTTCCATTACCTTGGAAATTAGTTTTCCTGGAAAGCCCATATAATTCCTTGGTCATCAACGCCGGCTCTGATTTGTTCTGAACCTTTTGTACTTCCAGTTTCCCTCCCTCCTGACTCTCAGTCTAAAAGAAGAGTCTCGACCCGAAATGTCACCCATTCCTTCTCTCCAGAGATGCTGCCTGTCCCCGCTGAGTTACTCCAGCATTTTGTGTCTATCTTCGGTGTAAACCAGCATCTGCAGTTCCTTCCTGTACAATTTCTCTTTGACGTGTCATGGTGAGCTCCAGTTCAGTAAAAGCACCAGATTTTACTCACATCTTCCTGACATCTTTTGACCTTTCCTTTAAATCTGAGTTCATTGTCATCAAAGCATCTAGCACTGGGAAAGCCACTCTCTTTCTCTAATCACCATCATTTGTTCACCACTTTTAACTCTCCTCTCTACTTTCTGTACTCCGAAGAAGAAAAAAAACAAACTTTTCTGGCTAAATCCCCGGGACAATTCTAGGATATGCCTTCTCCATCTTCAATATAAACTTGGATGTTTGTGCAGCAACCTATGAGTGTATTAATTAGGAATAGGTGTAGGAAAGGTAGACACAAAATGCTGGAGTAACTCAACGGGTCAGGCAGCATCTCGGGAGAGAAGGAATGGGTGACGTTTCGGGTCGAGACTCTTCTTCAGACTGATGTCAGGGGAGGGGGCGAGACAAAGATAGGATGTAGTCGGAGACAGGAAGACAGTAGGAGAACTGGGAAGGGGAGGGGATAGAGAGGGGAAGTAGGGACTACTTGAGGTTGGAGAAGTCAATGTTCATACCGCTGGGGTGTGAGCTGCCCAAGCGAATTATGAGGTGGTGTTCCTCCAATTTGCGCCGGGCCTCATTCTGACAATGGAGCAGACCCAGGCCAGAAAGGTCAGATTGGGAATGGTAGGGGGAGTTGAAGTGCTGAGCCACCGGGAGCTCAGCTTGGTTGAGACGGACTGAGCGGAGGTGTTAACTTTGCCACTGGAACCTACTACGCCATTCAATGAGATTCAGACGGATCATTTTGTCATCTCCAGTTCTGCATTCCTGTTAACCTGTGGTAACCTTACTGATCAAGAATTTACTCACTCTTAGAAATGACAAAAGGTTTTTCTCCCACTGCCCTTTGAAGAAGGTTCCAAAGATTCATGACCTTCCCCGAGAGGAAAAAAAAACCCCATTCATCTCTAAATTAAATTGGTAACCCTCAGTTCTAGATTACCCAAAAGAAGAAACTTCCTTTATACAGCCACCTTTCCTCAGGGTGTGAAATATTTCAATAGACAATAGACAATAGGTGCAGGAGTAGGCCATTCGGCCCTTCGAGCCAGCACCGCCATTCAATGTGATCATGGCTGATCATTCTCAATCAGTACCCCGTTCCTGCCTTCTCCCCATACCCCCTGACTCCGCTATCCTTAAGAGCTTGAATGCATTCAGGGAATTGGCCTCCACTGCCTTCTGATTTCAATCCTTCATAGATTGTTGTGACAGAAAATGATGGCAATACTCCACAAGCCAATCCGTACTTTAGAATGGTTCAACATGTTCTTGTAGCCTTTGCTCTCAATGCCTTTATTTAGAGAAAAAAAACAAGTAATTTGACTTGATAGAAACAAAATGCTAGGGTAATTCAGCAGGACAGTCAGCATCTCTGGAGAGAAGAAATGGGTGACGTGTTGGGTCGAGACCCTTCTTCAGACGTCACCCATTCCTTCTCTCCAGAGATGCTGCCTGACCCACTGAGTGACTCCAGCATTTTGTGATACCTTCTTCAGACTGGGAGGTACATAGATAAGAAAGTGTAAGGTGTGAAAATAGGACGAAGGAATTAGCGATCAAGGAAAATGTAGAATAGATCATTGTTAGCTGGGAGAAGGTAACAACAACAATGCAAACAGAGATAGAATGTAAATGGAGACTGGTCCGAGAACTGGGAAGGGGGAGGGATGGAGAGAGAGGAAAAGCAAGGGTGTAAGCTGCCCAAGCGAAATATGAGGTGCGGTTCCTCCAATTTGCGCTGGGCCTCCTCCACTGTCAGAGTGAGGCCCAGGACAGAAAGGCCAGTGTGGGAATGGCAGGGGGAGTTAAAGTGTTTAGCAACCAGCAGATCAGGCAGGTTTAGGCGGACTGAGCGGAGGTGTTCAGCAAAACGATCGCCGAGCCTGTTTCTTATCCACTCTGTATCACTGTGTCCTTTCCACCTACATTAATTCATCTCGCTCTATCAATAAAACCTTCCATTCTTTATTTTTCTTCCACTACTTATCTAGCTGCCCCTTAAACACATCTGTGTAATATTGGAGGGGAATAAAAACAACCAACTATGAAATGCTTCATCGGTACAACTGCATTTAGTAAAGAATGAAGCCAGTGCAAGCAAGCAATATTAATTTGATATAAAGACTCTATTAGTTGAACACTTATTCTTTGTTACTAAATATAATCCAAAATGAAGTAACACTTTAAGCAGCTCAGCGTATTATTTCATGCAAGAATACACTTTCTGAATGATTATAGGTGGAAAATTGGAGGGATATGTCCTGAATTCTAAAATGTGATCGTGTGGCACGGAGGGCAACTCTCAATAGACAATAGACAATAGGCAATAGTGCAGGAGGATGCCATTTGGCCCTTCGAGCCAGCACCGCCATTCAATGTGATCATGGCTGATCATTCCCAATCAGTACCCCGTTTCTGCCTTCTCCCCATACCCCCTGACTCCGCTATCCTTAAGAGCTCGATCTAGCTCTCTCTTGAATGCATTCAGAGAATTGGCCTCCACTGCCTTCTGAGGCAGAGAATTCCACAGATTCCCAACTCTCTGACTGAAAAGGTTTTTCCTCATCTCCGTTCTAAATGGCCTACCCCTTATTCTTAAACTGTGGCCCCTTGTTCCGGACTCCCCCAACATTGGGAACATGTTTCCTGCCTCTAACGTGTCCAACCCCTTAATAATCTTATACGTTTCGATAAGATCCCCTCTCATCCTTCTAAATTCCAGTGTATTCTCAGCTCACACATGTTTTCAACAGATGGATGTTAAACATTGTATTGTCCAAACCTTACCTTTACCCTCTGATATCATAAGATCATAAGTGATGGGAGCAGAATTGGGCCACTCGGTCCATCAAGTCTACTCCGCCATTCAATCATGGCTGATCTATCTCTCCCTCCTAACCCCATTCTCCTGTCTTCTAGCCATAACCCTTGACACCCATATTAATTAAGAATCTATCTATCTATGCCTTAAATATATCCGTTGACTTGGCCTCCACAGCCTTCTGTGGCAAAGAATTACACAGATTCACCACCCTCTGACTAAAGAAATTCCTCCTCATCTCCTTCCTAAAGGAACATCCTTTAATTCTGAGGCTGTAACCTCTATTCCTCGACTCTCCCACAATGGAAACGTCCTGATATGCAAATAGTGGTTACATTTTTTTATGATGTGAAGTCTTACAATATTCTGATGATAATCATTGTTTGACTATCCTTGAATGAGATGCCCTTAATAATAGAATCAATTGAAGCAGAATAAAATGATGTGCTTAGATACTTTTGCATTGAATTAATCAATAAACTAGCACCATTTTAAGTACAACAACAATCAGTTTATAGACTGTCACCTTTATGGTAGAGGAACATATGAAAATTGGCACAAAATGGTGGAGTAACTCAGTGGGACAGGCATCATCTCTGGAGAGAAAGAATGGGTGACGTTTTGGGTCTGAAGAAAGGTCTCGACTCGAAATGTCACCCATTCCCTCTGCCAGAGATGCTGTCTGTCCCGCTGAGTTACTCCGCCATTTTGTGTCTATCTTCTGTGTAAACCAGCATCTGCAATTCCTTCCTAGACTTATGAAAATTGGCACTGAGGGAAATAAGCAGTTTTTAGGATGCGTGCTTTAAAACATCATCAAAGAAATCTATTTAAAAATACAGAGGTGTTAAAGGAGTAATTTGCAATGAACAGTACTCCAATGTTATTGGAGTGGGGCTTACAGGCTTGTGGTGGAATTGGAAAGGCATGTCGGATTTTGGCGGATGATATCTGGAGGTAGGTGTAGATTTGCTGGAGGATGTCGAAACATGGTTGCAAGGGTTGAGAATTCTAAATTACAGACAATTGATGATTCTTTATCAATTTCGGTTACCAAGGATAAAGATGGCTGGTGAGAGGACTTGGTGTGAAATTAAAGCAATGCATGCAAGAACAGTATAAAGTGATGTTAGATTGTATGACAACTAGCACAGAGAAATTTAGTTCAGAGGGAATGATTAGACAATAGACAATAGAAGCAGGAGGAGGCCATTCGGCCCTTCGAGCTAGCACCGCCATTCAATGTGATCATGGCTGATCATTCTCAATCAGTACCCCGTTCCTGCCTTCTCCCCATACCCCCTGACTCCGCTATCCTTAAGAGCTCTATCTAGCTCTCTCTTGAATGCATTCAGAGAATTGGCCTCCACTGCCTTCTGAGGCAGAGAATTCCACAGATTCACAACTCTCTGACTGAGAAAGTTTTTCCTCATCTCAGTTCTAAATGGTGAGGCTAATGTAAAGAAATATCTGAGAGCATTTCCGTGCA
This sequence comes from Rhinoraja longicauda, assembly GCF_053455715.1. Lineage (NCBI taxonomy): Eukaryota > Metazoa > Chordata > Chondrichthyes > Rajiformes > Arhynchobatidae > Rhinoraja > Rhinoraja longicauda. The sequence continues at coordinate 42,686,173 of NC_135968.1, forward strand.
GTGAGCATGTTGGAGGAGTTTTAATGGAGAGTCTGTGCAATTGTTAGCCGAGGTTGTCTGAACCAGGTGTTGAACTGTAAACCTTCTCTTCTAATCTAAGGTTGTAATGAAATTATTTTGTTGTGTGAAATTGGAGTACAAACAAGGCTGGGTAGCAGACCATTTCTTTCCCATACATTTTTATGACTGCTCCAAACGTTTAAAATTATCCGCCCAGTGCCAAATTAAGTTTTGCATTTAAGGCTGTTGGTTTGCAATCTCAATATATATATATATATATCTAAAATTATTAATGTCATACACACACACATCTAATTATTAAGTCTATATATGTGTGTGTGTGTGTGTTTGTGTGTGTGTGTATATGTATATACATATGTGTGTGTGTTTGTGTGTGTGTGTGTGTGTGTGTGTGTATATGTATATACATATGTGTGTGTGTGTGTGTGTTTGTGTGTGTGTGTGTGTGTGTGTGTATATATATACATATGTGTGTGTGTGTGTGTGTGTGTGTGTTTGTGTGTGTTTGTGCGTGTGTGTGTGTGTGTGTGTGTGTGTGTGTGTGTGTGTATGTATATACATATGTGTGTGTGTGTGTTTGTGTGTGTGTGTGTGTGTGTGTGTGTGTGTGTGTGTGTGTGTGTGTGTGTGTGTGTGTGTGTGTGTGTGTGTGTGTGTGTGTGTATATGTATATGTGTGTACAGGGGACATTTTCATATTGTAAGGAACGCGTTAAGGATTCTGCGTGCAGTTATGCGGTTGTACTGGAGGAACTTTATGACTTGTTGGTGAGATCCGGGGTGTGTGTACGCATGCCCGTGTGGCTCTTGGGAACACTTTGCATTTGGATAGGCCTGTAATATGTGATGATACAGTGAAGGGAAGATTTATAGGTGTAAGAAAATAAACAGAGGAGAAACAAGAATCTGAGAGCATTGTAAAAGCCGTTGCCAGCTGTCGCTGAGAAACACACAATTGAGGTTTTGATCTTGGCATTTTGCCAATCACAGAGGCATGTAGAGCAAGTCGAAGGATGTACTGTACAATGTATATTTATCCACTAGGTCAACTTTTGTACCCCTATATATTGTTTTCTAAAACAGAATTTTTTATTGTGGACATCCATTCGTACTTTATGGTATGCATCTCCATACATCTGGACATCTTTGTTGACATGAAGTAGTCATACACAGACACAGCAGACTACAGATGCTGCAATCGAGATCAGAAAATAAATTACTGGAAGAACTCAGCGGATCGGACAGCATCTGCGTAGTTCACAGTAGGGATTCAACCCATATCCGTGTAGGAAAGAACTGCAGATGCTGGTTTATACTGAAGATAGGCACAAAATGCTGGAGTAACTCAGCGGGACAGGCAGCATCTCTGGAGGAAAGGAATGTGTGACGTTTCGGGTCGAGACCCATCTTCAGACTGGAGAGGGAAACTCGAGATATGAAGAGGTACAAAGAACAAGTGAATGAAAGGTAAATCAAAGTCAGCAACGATAGTCAAGGAAAGGTGGAGCCCACAATGGTGCATTATCGACTGTGGAGAAGTGAAACTAATGTGTGAAACAGTGAAACTGAGCAGAACAACGGTGAAACTAGTAAGACGTCTTGGGTGGGGGGGGAGGGACTGAGAGACAGGGAATGCAAGGGTTACTTGAAGTTAGAGAAAGCATAATTCATACCGCTGTATTGTGAGTTGCCCAAGCAGAATATGAAGCGTTGTTCCTCCAATATGCGTTTGGCCTCACGGACAATGGAGGAGGCCCACTACAGAAAGGTCAGTATGGGAATGGGAGGGGGAGTTAAAGTGTTTAGCAACTGGGAGATCAGGTAGGTTTACGCGGATTGAGTGGAGGTGTTGAGCGAAATGATCGCCGAGCCTGCACTTGGTCTCCGATATATCGGAGCCCAGAACTACACTGTCCGGGACTACAGCGGCCCCCGGGCTACAGTGTCCGGGCCTACAGTGTCCGGGCCTACAGTGTCTGGGCATACAGTGTACAGTCCTACAGTGTCCGGGCCTACAGTGTCTGGGCATACAGTGTACAGTCCTACAGTGTCCGGGCCTACAGTGTCTGGGCATACAGTGTACAGTCCTACAGTGTCCGAGCCTACACTGTCCGCACCTACACTGTCCGTGCCTACAGTGTCTGAGCCTACAGTGTCTGGGCTTACAGTGTCTGGGCCTACATTGTCCGGGCATACAGTGTCCGGGCCTACACTGTCCGGGCCTACAGTGCCCTCCGGGCCTAATACAAGGCCGGTCCTGTACGGGACAAACCAATTTAGCAAAATACGGGATGTCGGGACAGTTTGCAATCCTACCAGCATCTGCTTCATTACCTGCCATTTCTGCCATCTTCACCATGATCCCACCACCTCTTCCTATCCCAACCTCTTTGTGCTTTCTGTGGAGACCACTCCCTCCACCCCTCCTTGGTTCACTCTTCCCTTCCCATCTAACCTGCGCCCCATCCCTGCCATTCTGGTACTTTCCCCTGCAACTGCCCTGTCACACCTGTCCCCACTCCTCCTCTTTCACTTCCATTAAGGGACCCTGGTTGCCCTTCCAGGTGAGAGGAGAATAATCACATGCACCTCTTTAAACCTCATCTACTGCATTGAAGGATCCCAGAGCGGTCTCCTTAGCGTCCGCGAGTCCAGGCGTAGACGGACGTTTGCGGTCAGTCCGCCAAGGCTTGCTGGATCTCTCGGTTGCTAACTATTTTAATTCCTCTTCCCATTCCACACTGATCTTTCTGTCTTAGACCTCCTCCATAGCCAGAGTGAGTCCAAATGCACACCAGAGGAACACCATTATCTACCTGCATTTCCAAACTCCCAGTCACCATGCTCTTTCCCCCTGCTTTGTACACCTATCATCCATCTTGAGTTTCTCCACTTCCCTAATTCCCTTTTTTCACCCTCTTTTGCCCACCCCCCTTCCCCACTACCCACATCCCTCCCTCCGGTTTTACATTTCACTCCTCCACTTCTCTCTTTACCTAAAATTATTTTGTCTCTTTTTTGTCTGCGGTCTTTGTAATTTACGTTGTCACGCCTATTATACCAGGTCGTGTCTTGCAGGGTAGTGAAGAAGGCTTTGGACTTCATCAGTCAGAGAATTGAGTGTAGAAGTTGGTGCAGTTTTGGTCTCCAAATTTGAGGAAGGATATTCTTGCTATTGAGGGCGTGCAGCGTAGGTTTACCAGGTTAATTCCCGGAATGGCGGGACTGTCATATGTTGAAAGACTGGAGCGACTAGGCTTGTATACACTGGAATTTAGAAGGATGAGAGGAGATCTTATCGAAACGTATAAGATTATTAAGGGGTTGGACACGTTAGAGGCAGGAAACATGTTCCCAATGTTGGGGGAGTCCAGAACAAGGGGCCACAGTTTAAGAATAAGGGGTAGGCCATTTAGAACTGAGATGAGGAAAAACCTTTTCAGTCAGAGAGTTGTGAATCTGTGGAATTCTCTACCTCAGAAGGCAGTGGAGGCCAATTCTCTGAATGCATTCAAGAGAGAGCTAGATAGAGCTCTTAAGGATAGCGGAGTCAGGGGGTATGGGGAGAAGGCAGGAATGAGGCACTGATTGAGAATGATCAGCCATGATCACATTGAATGGTGGTGCTGGCTCGAAGGGCTGAATGGCCTCCTCCTGCACCTATTGTCTATTGTCTATTGTCTATTGACATCATGTTACAGTTGTACAAGACAGTGGCGAGTCCACAAATGAGGACTGTGTTCACATTTCTGCTCACCCAACTATAGGAAAAATGCCATTAACCTGGAAAGGGCGCAAAGAAGATTTACGAAGATGTGACCATAACCCGCGAGCCTGAGCTGTAGGGAGAGGGGTGGACAGGCTAATATTTCACTCCTTGGAACACAGGAGGCTGAGGGGGTGATGTTAGAGTAGTGTAAAAAAATCACAAGGGGAATAGGTAGGGTGGATGCACAGTCTTTACCCAGGTAGGGGAATCAAGAACTAGAGAACGTAGATGTAAGGTGTGAAGGGAAACATTCAATGGGAACGTGTGGGGCAACTCTTTTACACAGAGGGCGGTTGCTATATGTGCTGAGCTGCCAGAAGAAGAATGTTCAGGCAGGTACAATAACTCCATTTAAAAGACATTGCAGAGGTACATGGATAGGAAAGGTTTAGAAGGATGTGGGCCAGACATGGGAAGTGGGACGGGCTTAGATGCGGTATCTTGGTTGGCATGAATGACGTGCCAAAGGGCCTGTTCCCATGCAGTCTGACTTTATGACCTACTGCAACCTATCGGCTAAACAAACCACCTGCAGCCACCTATCACTTGCCAGGCTTTGTCCCGCCCCACCTGTCTTTCCCAGATTCCTCCACCAATTAGACTGAAGAAGGATCCCGACCCGAAATGTTGTCTGTCCATTCCATCCATAGATGCTGCCCGGCCCACTGAGCTCCTCCAACACTTTGTGTTCTTCCCAAACTTGAGTCTTGCAGGAAAATAAGGCTAATTTGTAAATGGATAGAAACAGTGGAATAGCAATTCAAAATGCTTCCCAGGACAGAAAGTCCAAAATACAAAAGAATAAAAGCTTCTAATTAAAACAATGTTTAGCATTGTTTGATGAAGCTGCAACAACTAAAGCATTTACATATTTGATGTGATAAGCATTGTTCTAATGCTGAACAATTCTTAATGGACTTGATGTCAAATGGTCTTGTAGTCAATAGACAATAGACAATAGGTGCAGGAGGAGGCCATTCAGCCCTTCGAGCCAGCACTGCCATTCAATGTGATCATGGCTGATCATCCACAATCAGTACCCCGTTCCTGCCTTCTCCCCATACCCCCTGACTCTGCTATCATTAAGAGCTCTATCTAACTCTCTCTTGAAAGCATCCAGAGAATTGGCCTCCACTGCCTTCTGAGGTGGATTTACAACTCTCTGAGTGAAAAAGTTTTTCCTCATCTCCATTCTAAATGCCCTACCCCTTATTCTTAAACTGTGGCCCCTTGTTCTGGACTCCCCCAACATTGGGAACATGTTTCCTGCCTCTAGTGTGTCCAATCCCTTAATAATCTTATATGTTTCAATATGATCCCCTCTCATCCTTCTAAATTCCAGTGTATACAATTGGATTCAGTTCCAGTATTCCAGTGAGTCTTGCACACACATGTGGCCGTCTTTATGTTTCGAACGACTACGGGAAACCTAAACCTCTGAAAATATGAGATTTTATTGTAGCTTATCCATGCAAATCTACATCGTAATGTTTAGGGTGACTAACTGCCAGTGGTTGATAAGTATCTAACTCACTCAGACTAGATAGTAGTTAAGCAATTATCTACTGCATTTAAATCTGTCTTCTCCGATGAGCATCAATGAAAGAGGTATTTCAATGACTTGATGCCAAGAGTGGGTTCTTTGAAATGATGTGTGTCCGCGTTGGTGGAAAAATACAGCTTGTGCTATTAGAGACGGAATTACTGGATGAAGTAATAACCACATTCCTATTAAATGCAAACAAATTTTATCTTAATGTTGCAGCTTTTCATTTACAGTGCTACATTGAGATTGCAAGCAAATAGATCATGTGCAGAATTTAGCAATGTAATATAGATACCGATGCTAAACTGTTATGAAATGCACTAAACTTGCATTATTGATCACCCTGTAAAAGGCTGCAGCTTTATGATTGAACTGGTAATCTGTTAATATACAATTGTACGGTCTTAATGAAGTATGGATTGCTCTGCAATAATATTTGCAGGCTTTATTTTTTCACAGCTCTGAAATCCCAATTATATATTAATATGGAAATAACAAGGCAAATTAATGACTGAAAAGGTCTCACGTGTCAATTCTTGGGCAAATAGACACTTGCATGCATTGGCTTGGCTGATGACATGGATTATTAAAATTCATAAATCGTGCTGTGTCACTGGAGCAGAATCACTTGGACTTTCTTGATAGTCTACGTCACAAAAACAAATAGGAGGGTAGAAAGAAAAAGAGTTTTCGACCATATCTGAGGTTTAATTTAAACAATAGACAACAGGTGCAGGAGGAGGCCATTCGGCCCTTCGAGCCAGCACTGCCATTCAATGTGATCATGGCTGATCATTCTCAATCAGTACCCCGTTCCTGCCTTCTCCCCATACCCCCTGACTCCGCTTTCCTTAAGAGCTCTATCTAGCTCTCTCTTGAATGCATTCAGAGAATTGGCCTCCACTGCCTTCTGAGGAAGAGAATTCCACAGATTCACAACTCTCTGACTGAAAAGGTTTTTCCTCACCTCAGTTCTAAACGGCCTACCCCTTATTCTTAAACTGTGGCCCCTGGTTCTGGACTCCCCCAACATTGGGAACATGTTTCCTGCCTCTAACGTGTCCAACCCCTTAACAATCTTATACGTTTCGATAAGATCCCCTCTCATCCTTCTAAATTCCAGTGTATACAAGCTTAGTCGCTCCAGTCTTTCAACATATGACAGTCCCGCCATTCCGGGAATTAACCTAGTTTAGTTTAGTTTAGTTTAAATTAACTAAATTAATTTAGTTTAGTTTAAAGCATGGAAATAGGCCCTTTTGCCCACTTAAGTCCTATTCATGCTAGATGCATGTCATCCCACTTTCTCATCCATTCCCTACACAATAGGGGCAATTTTGTAGAGGCCAATGTACCGACAAACAAGCATGTCCTTGTGAGGGGGATGGAAGGAGAACGTGCAAACTCCACATAGACAGAACCGAGTTCTGTGGTGGCATGGTGGCACAGCGGTAGAATTGCTGCCTTGCAGTGCTAGAGACCCAGGTTCAATCCTGACTACAGGTGCTGTCTGTACGGAGTTTGTACGTTCTCCCTATGACGGGGTGGGTTTTATCCGAGCGCTCCGGTTTCTTCCTGCACTCAAAAGACATAAAGGTTCGTAGGCTAATTGGATTCAGTAAAATTGTAAATTGTCCCTAGTGTGCAGGATAGTGCAAGTGTACACGGTGATTGCTGATTGGTGCGGACTCGGTGGGCCGAAGGGCCTGTTTCCACGCTGCCTCTCTAAAGTCTAAAGTCTATAGCCAGGATCAAACCTGGGTCTATGGCACTGTAAGGCAGCAGCACTACCAGCTGAGACACAGTGCTGCCCTGAGGTCTTGATCTGCAAATACCACTTTCCTAAATTAACCAGAGGCTGTTTTTGGTGTATTGAAGGAGGTAATTAATTACATCACTGATGTCATTCTGAGTCAAGAGTTGGCTCCTGAGATAGAGGTCAATGTTTTCCAGGGTTTCATCATTGATTGCTGGAGTGTATTCTAGTGCAACAGTATCAAGATGGAAGAGGACCTTTGTCATTCAGATGCCTGGTGGAAGGTCAATTCTCCCATTTATTTGATTGAAAGATTGATGAGGCTTGGAGCTCGGCTTCTGGGCGCAAATATAAACGGCGTCTGTTTAGGGTAGCTCAGCTGCTGAGGTGTGCGTAGGAAGGAACTACAGATGCTGGTTTAAACCTCAGATAGACACAGAAAGCTGGAGTAACTCAACAGGTCAGACAGCACCTCTGGAGAAAAGGAATAGGTGATGTTTTTGTCCGAAACCCTTCTCCAGACCCGTAGTGGCGGAGCGGTGAGACAGGATGTTGCAGGACTGTCGTCAGAGAGAGGAGGAGAACAACTTCAAAGTAGGCATGCCTTGAGGAGATTTCACAGTGGAGCAGACGGAATGTGTGGGAAAGAACTGCAGATGCTGCTTTTAACCTCAGATAGACACAAAAAGCTGGAGTAACTCAGCAGGTCAGACAGCATCCCTGGAGAAAAGGAATAGGTGACGTTTTAGACAATGGACAATAGACAATAGGTGCCAGAGTAGGCCATTCGGCCCTTGGAGCCAGCACCACCATTCAATGTGATCATGGCTGATCATTCTCAATCAGTACCCCATTCCTGCCTTGTGTTGAGACCCTTCTTCTAGCAGTATGAAGAAGGGCCTCGAACCTGATACGTCACTTATTTCTTTTCTCCAGAGATGATGTCTGGCCCGCTGAGTTACTCCAGCTTTTTGTGTCCATCTAAGGTTCGGGTAACCTTGATTCTGAGGTGATTACTCTGTAGCCAACTGACCCTTGTTATTTCTAAATGGATACAGAGCTGGGAGTTCTAGAGCTGCGAAGAAATTAAATCTGCAAACATGGTTCGCAAGCGATTCGTACTTCATTAAAATCCCCTGATTGAGATGGAATACTCTGGTGGACAGAGCCCAGTCCCACACAGGCTCCTCACTTTATTCCATTTAGCCCATCTTTCTAGTGCGTTGCACCAGAAAGCTAACAGTGTTGCCAAGAATGCCTGGACATTCCCTTTTCCACCTTTAGGGAGAAGATACAAATGCCTGAAAGCCTAGTCCTCTGGAGCAGCTTCTCCCCCACTGCGATCGCACTCCTGAAGCAACCCATTCCTTCTCTCCAGAGATGCTGCCTGTCCCACTGAGTTACTCCAGCAATTTGTGTAAATCTTCGGTTTAAACCAGCGTCTGCAGCTCCTTCTTACTAGATAGAGCTCTTAAGGATAGCGGAGTCAGGGGGTATGGGGTGAAGGCAGGAACGGGGTACTGATTGAGAATGATCAGCCATGATCACATTGAATGGCGGTGCTGGCTCGAAGGGGCCGAATGGCCTCCTCCTGCACCTGTTGTCTATTGTCTACTCATTGCATTTTAGAATTTTTTTAAACGAGTTCAGATCGCAATCTAATCATTGCACCATTCTGCTGTTTTGCATTCATGGCTGTAGTTATTGTTGTGTCTGTCGACAAGGTATGTGTACTGTTTGCTCTGGGTTTAGTTTAGGTTGGAGATACAGCGCGATACAGCGCGATGACAGGGCCTTCGGCCCACCGAGTCCGCACCGACCAGTGATCGCCGCACATTAACATTATCCCACACGCTCTCAGGACAATTTTACATTTCTAGCAAGCCAATTAACCAACAAACCTATGGAGTGTGGGAGGAAACCAATGATCATGGCAGATGCAGTTTAATGTGGATAAGTGTGAGGTTATCCACTTTGGTGGTAAGAATAGGAAGGCAGAGTATTATCTGAATGGTGCTGGCACGAAGGGCCGAATGGCCTCCTCCTGCACCTATTGTCTATTGTCTATTGATCTCAGGTCATGCAGGTCACAGGGAGAATGTACAAACTCCGTACAGACAGCTCCCGTAGTCAGGGTTGAAGCCGGGTCTCTGGTGCTGTGCCACTGTGCAGCCCGTAACCAAGATCAAGTTCTGGTGCACTGTGTCCTCATGCAAACAAGGAATTTCAAACTGAACGCTGCCCTCAAATACGACTGCACATTGAAATTCCCGCCTATCTTCTGTTTGCTCTTTAATAGCATACAGTCCTTGATATTAACCAATGGGTCTACAGCTGAACCATTCTCGGTGAAGACTGGTGCCAAGACTGCATCATTGTCCCAACACTTTTCCCATTCTTTCTTGATGCAGAATTGCGATTTACTTCAAGAAAACAATCTGTGGAAGGGAAGCTACCCTTCAGAAATGGACCGTTAATATAGGGATTTATACCGGTCCTGGTTTTCCCGGGCACGGAAGAGCTGCAACAAAAGCCCGAGTGATGAAACGCTGTTGCTTCTGGGGACTCAGTGGGAGATACAGGTGATTGCTTCAGGTTGTGGGTGGAGACACTGGTATTTGCTTTGAGAGGCGTTAGGGAGCAAGGAGATCCTGGCAATTGGTTTGTGAGAGTTTAGCCAGGATGGGAGTTGGGGAGAGGGGGGAGGGAGGGGGGGGGCAAGAGGAGATAGACATCTGGACTTGGTTAGTGAGTTAGCAGGATGACACACCAGCACACGGTCTGTATGAGGCTTGTCGGGGAGATACCTGAACTTGGTATGGGAGGGGATAACTGAGGGGACGCAAGCACTTTGTTTAGTTTAGTTTAGGGATATGGTGCGGAAACAGGCCCTTTCGGCCCACCGGGTCCGCGCCGACCAGCGATCCCCGCACATTAACACTCTCCTATTCCCACTAGGACCAATTACGAGGGGTTAGTGAGGGCACACCATGGCACATTGTTTGGGAAGGAATAGGGGAAGACACTGACATTCAGTTCATAAGCAGGGGAGATACTGACGCTTGGTTTGGGAGAGGATCGATGGACCTTCACTTGGTCCATAAATGGTATAGGACACTTTTATTGGGGGGGGGCTTGGCAGCGGAGATAATGGCATGGCACTGGGTTTGGGGGAGGGAGGGGAAAGGGATCAGATGTTCGTATATCGTAGGCCCCCCTCGGTCATGGCTGACCATGGGTGAAGCCTGGGCGATGTGATATGAAGGACAGGCTGTTGCCCATGCAGCACGTCCCCACTCTCCACGTCGCTGATCGATCCAAAGGAACAGCAGAGCCGTTACAGTTTGGCACCAGCGCCATCGCAGGAGCCGCCAGAACAAGGTTATAGACAACGACGAACTGCCTTAGGGACTCCGACTCCGGATTTTTCTTGAGGTTTAGTCCTGGAGCCTTTTCCATGACTGGAAATAGCCACAAGGCAGTGGAGGTTTTAGATCAGAGTTTTCCCTCTCCTAGATGCACTGCCTTCCTCGGCTGACGAGCCTAATCTCGGCACGGTGGCGCAGCGGTAGAGTTGCTACCTTACAGCGAATGCAGCGCCGGAGACTCAGGTTCGATCCCGACTATGGGTGCTGTACTGTATGGAGTTTGTACGTTCTCCTGTGTGGGTTTTCTCCGAGATCTTCGGTTTCCTCCCACACTCCAAAGACGTGCAGGTTTGTAGGTTAATTGGTTTGGCAAATGTAAAAATTGTCCCTAGTGTGTGTAGGATAGTGTTAATGTGCGGGGATCGCTGGGCGGCGCGGACCCGGTGGGCCGAAGGGCCTGTTTCTGCGCTGTATCTCTAAATCTAAATCTGCATGAGACTCGTGGGGGCGGGAGTGTACCTTCCCGTGCAGGTCTGCAGCACCTGCCTACTGCCTAAATATGTTCATATATAGTCCATTGGATTATGAGGGGTTTGAAACAGGCACTGATATTTGGTTTCAGGATGTAAGGGATAGTTGTGGTAAGGCACAGATCAAGTTGGGATGACGGTAGACACAAAATGCTGGAGTAACTCAGCGGGACAGGCAGCATCTCTGGTGAGAAGGAATGGGTGACGTCTCGAGACACAAAATGCTGGAGTAACTCAACGGGACAGGAAGCATCTCTGGAGAGAAGGAATGGGTGACGTCTCGAGACACCAAATGCTGGAGTAACTCAACGGGACAGGCAGCATCTCTGGAGAGAAGGAATGGGTGACGTTTCGAGACACAAAATGCTGGAGTAACAAGATTTAAACCTGCATCTGCAGTTTTTTTCCTACTCAAGTTGGGATGAAATTGTTCTGGACCAACTGCAGATGGTGTTAAGTTGTGTCTGGTTTACACTGGGGCGGTGGCCAGCATGTTTTAGCTCTGAATTTGAATCTGCATTGTGATAACCATGTTGCCTTGGAAATATCCAATAACAGGACAATTGTAAAAAGTTCCCCTATCATCCTTCTACAGCGTGTAACATGTGAATGAACATCATCCCTTGACATGGAGCTCTTGCTGGAACCGCAAGCTTGACTCACTAAGAAGCGCTGAATGAATTTCCACACAGGTACAAAAGGGCACAGCAAAAACAAAACCTCTTATTCCCAGTGGGGCAAGTCACCTTTCAATTGCTTATTATTGGAAAAATAAAGCAGCTTAAAAAATTGAACTTTGAACTAAAACGAGGTAGTTGACCATTTAACATAGATGTTTTTGGCCATTTTGCAGATTTAAACGGACACTTAAATCTTTATTGCATGTATCTTTTTCTTTTCTGAAAGTGCGAACGTCATGCCGATATTAGGTGTTTAATTGGATCAGTACAACGTTTAGCATGGAGGTTAAATGGGGGTGACGATGAGATGAATTGGAGAGGGGACTGAGTTGAGTGGAAATCCAGTCGCACGTTTACAAAATGCAAAACTAAAGGAGTATTCTACATTTTGGTTTCATTATTGTGTGCGTGACAATTTCAAACTGAGAAGCTTCATTTATTTTAAGCAATGTTAGCTCAAGCAAATATTATGCGCACTTCATTTTGTGAGCCTTTATGAATATGTAATACTTGATGGAAGGTCTTGGCAGGTTATTCCGCTGTTGAAGCAAAACTGTTGGCTCTGTTCCCTCCCCCAACACAAGTCTTTGTGTGCCCTCAAAAATGAGGTCACTGGGTACCAATTAGATGCAGAACATGTCGAACTTTCCCTTTCCTAATCCAGGAGCATTGAGGGTAATTAGAAAACCACCGTTCACCCAGGGTGAGATTAGGGAAATTAGCATCAATTTACTGGTCCGTATGATCTGATCCTGACCAGGTAATTTTAATGAACCATCAGGAGAATTATCCTAAATATCAAATAAGGGCAAGCTCAAAACCTCCTCTTCCAAGAGTATCTCTGTTATGCGCAGTGAAACTGCGGCTTGTCAGAATTAATAAACCATACCTAGAGTTCAAAAGCAAATCTTAAAATATAAAGGGTAGACACAAAATGCTGGAGTAACTCAGCGGAACAGGCAGCACCTCTGGAGAGAAGGAATGGGTGACGTTTCGGGTCGAGACCCTTCTTCGGACTATATATTCAAAATATACAACTTATTTCCTTTCGGTTCTTCAAAATTCAAGCATCCGTATTCTTTGATCAACACAAAATGCTGGTGTAACTCAGTGGGAGGCGGCCGGCCCCAGCGGTAGCCAAATTATTTTGCTACAAAGTTCAAGTCTTGGCCCAAAATGTCGTCTGTCCATTTACCTCAGACTGATGCTGCCTCACCCATGGTGTCCCTTGCTAGAATTGAAATTATTTTGTTCAAATTTACACTTTAACACTTTCAAATTTTATGAAGCCAGATTATTTTGGAACCCAAGTCCCATTTGTGTTACTCTCAGAGATGGGAAAACGGTCAAGCTCGCAGCCTCCAGAGAGCTTTGAGGGCACGGGCAGTCACGGTGACGCAGCGGTAGAGTTGTGTCCTTACAGTGAATGCAGCGCCGGAGACCCGGGTTCCATCCCGACTACGGGTGCTGTCTGTACGGAGTTTGTACGTTCTCCCCGTGACCTGCGTGGGTTTTCTCCGAGATCTTCGGTTTCCTCCCACACTCCAAAGAAGTACAGGTTTGTAGGTTAATTGGCTTGGTAAATGTAAAAATTGTCCCTCGTGGGTGTAGGATAGTGTTAGTGTGCGGGGATCGCTGGTCGGCGCGGGCCCGGTGGGCCGAAGGGCCTGTTTCCGCGCTGTATCTCTAAACTAAACCCGGTTCCACTAACTGGCCCAATGTCTCCTTGAGTCGGCAGCGGCCATCTTGAATCACTTCACCCTCAGGGGTGAGCCGGGCAGGGCTGGGTATCTTGCCTCTTGGGGATGGGGTTTCCCGTCTCTGCGGCGGGCGAGGCAGGCCTGGTGCTGGGTGAAAGGTCTGCCGCGTGGCTCCTCGTGATTCAACATTAACCCCACATTATCACCAGCATATTCCACCATACAGTTATAATCCAGGGGCAATTCCCAGAGCCCGACTACCCTGTCAGACTTCACGGCTGTGGGGCATGGTATAAAACTGGCGCACCCAGATCAACATTGAAGCTGAACCTCTGGCTTGTGAGGCAGTGGCTCTACTATCCGCAACACTCTGTTGCCTGCATCTTAACCTGATTTCAAAATTAATTTTACTGTGTTAAAAACTTATACTTTCATTCTCTTTACAAAGTGAAAACCCTCACCTCAGCCTGAAGAAGGGTCTCGACCCGAAACATCACCCATTCCTTCCCTCCAGAGATGCTGCCTGACCCGCTGGGTTACTCCAGCTTTTTGCGTCTAGCTTCAGTGCAAACCAGCGTCTGCAGTTCCTTCCGACACGAAAACACTGACAAGTTCTTTTCACTGAGAAGCCAGAATTGTTCTGTGGCAAAGTTTGAAAATCCTGTTGTTCTGCAGATTAGCTCCAAAAGAGAGGTTAGCTTTGATGTTCAATGTCATCAATTTTTTCGTGCCAACTGCAGGCATCAAGGTGAAATGCAGGAATCTGTGCTCAGGCATCATGCTGTCAATGAGGACTGATTCTTTTAATCATGTAGCACAGTTGGAAAATATCCAGGGTCTTCAACAGCGACTCGTTTAAACTGCTGTCTTGTTCACTCAGTTTAATTAGTGAGCACGAGGGTGGTTGATGGAGTATAATTTGGTAAATATGAGGTAGTTTACTTTGATAGAAGAATAAGTAAATTGCTGACATGATTCAAGGGAACTATCAATGTTGGTGGACAAAACAGATGTTGTAGTTGCTGTTATAAAAACAGGAAGCAGAGTGGGCCTTCATGGATCTTTGAACCTGAAGTGACAGTCAGCAAGATTGTGGTTGGTCCCATACATCCACAAACACCGATCAGCCAAAACATTATGACCACTGACAGGCGAAGTGAATCACATTGATTATCTTGTTACAATGGCACCTGTCGAGGGGTGGGATGTATTAGGCAGCAAGTGAACAGTCAGTTCTTGAAGTTGACGTGTTGGATGCAGGAGAAATGGGCAGGAGTAAAGACCTGAGTGACTTTGACAAGGGCCAAATTGTTATGGCCAGACGACTGGGTCAGAGCATCTCTGAAATGGCAAGGCTTGTGGGGTGCTCCCGGTCAGCAGTGGTGAGTACCTACCGACAGTGGTCCGAGGAGGGACAAACCACAAACCGGCGACAGGGTGTTGGGAACCCAAGGCTCATCGATGCGCGAGGGCAACGAAGGCTATCCCGTCTGGTCCGAACCGACAGAAGGTCGACTGTGGCACAAGTCACAGAAAACTTTAATGGTGGTCACGGGAGGAATGTGTCACAATACACAGTGCATCGCACCCTGCTGCGTATGGGGCTGCACACGGAGGACCAACATATTAGGCAGGTGGTCATAATGTTTTGGCTCATCAGGTCATAATGTTTTGGCTGATCGGTGTATGATCCACCTTCACATATGATCTCCATAACCCATGTTCCTTGGTGTCCATCAAATAATAAACAATGCATTGTGTAGGAAGGAACTGCAGATGTTGGTTTCAACCGAAGATAGACACAAAAAGCTGGAGTAACTTAAAGACAGCATCTCTAGAGAGAAGGAATAGAAACATAGAAACATAGAAAATAGGTGCAGGAGTAGGCCATTCGGCCCTTCGAGCCTGCACCGCCATTCAATATGATCATTGCTGATCATCCAACTCAGTATCCTGTACCTGCCTTCTCTCCATACCCCCTGATCCCTTTAGCCACAAGGGCCACATCTAACTCCCTCTTAAATATAGCCAATGAACTGGCCTCAACTACCTTCTGTGGCAGAGAATTCCACAGATTCACCACTCTGTGTGAAAAAAAACTTTCTCATCTCGGTCCTAAAAGACTTCCCCCTTATCCTTAAACTGTGACCCCTTGTTCTGGACTTCCCCAACATCGGGAACAATCTTCCTGCATCTAGTCTGTCCAACCCCTTAAGAATTTTGTAAGTTTCTATAAGATCCCCCCTCAATCTTCTAAATTCCAGCGAGTACAAGCCAAGTCTATCCAGTCTTTCTTCATATGAAAGTCCTGCCATCCCAGGAATCAATCTGGTGAACCTTCTCTGTACTCCCTCTATGGCAAGAATGTCTTTCCTCAGATTAGGAGACCAAAACTGTATGCAATACTTCAGGTGTGGTCTCACCAATGCCCTGTACAACTGCAGCAGAACCTCCCTGCTCCTATACTCAAATCCCCTCGCTATGAATGCCAGCATACCATTCGCTTTCTTCACTGCCTGCTGCACCTGCATGCCTAATTTCAATGACTGGGATACCACCAGTGAATGGGTGACGTTTTGGGTCGAGACCCCGTTCCTTCTCTCCAGAGGTGCTGCCTTTCCCACTGAGTAAACAATGCAAGTCTGGCAAGCAATTGTAAATTAAAATTCTACATTGTTCTTTATCACAGTGGACAAAGTCAGGAAGTCATGCTGTGATTTAAAGAGTTTTGGTGAGACCTTACTGGGAATAAAACCTTTCACTGGAGTTTAGAAGGATGAGAGGGGATCTTATAGAGACGTATAAAATTATAAAAGGACCGGACAAGCTAGATGTAGGAAAAATGTTCCCAATGTTGGGGGAGTCCAGAACCAGGGGTCTGAAGTCTAAGAATAAAGGGGAGGCCATTTAAAACTGAGGTGTGAAAAAACCTTTTCACCCAGAGAGTTGTGATTTTGTGGAATTCTCTGCCACAGAGGGCAGTGGAGGCCAATTCACTGGATGAATTTAGAGAGATATATAGAGCTCTAGGGGCTAGTGGAATCATGGGATAAGGGGAGAAGGCAGGCATGGGTTACTGATTGTGAGTGATCAGCCATGATCACAATGAATGGCGGTGCTGGCTCGAAGGGCCAAGTGGCCTCCTCCTGTATCTATTTTCTATGTTTCTATTAATATTGTGTGCCGTTTTGGTTTTTACGAAAGGATCTAACTCCCTGGGAGTCAACGCAGTTTAATTCCTCCAATTAATGTTTCCCTATTAAATGCATTTGAAAATATTGGGTTGTATTCAATAGAATTTATGAGAATATTGGGTTGTATTCAATAGAATTTATGAAAATGAGCGGCGATCTCATTGAGACCTCATATTCTGAAAGAGATTGAGATGGGAAGGGCTGGGGCTGCTTCCTCTATCTGGAGAGTTTTGAACAGGAGAGCTTAGACCTGAACAAATTAAATGTAAAAACCAAACCTGTAAATTTGAACTTTCAAACTCTATGAGCTCTGGGTGTTTAATTGTTGAGTATATTCCAGACTGAGATCACCATAGGTTTGGACACTGAATCAAGGAGCATGGCTTACTCCGATAAGAAATCTTCCCCACTGGTTTCACAACCACCATTGGGCCACACGGTGGCGTAGCGGTAGAGTTGCTGCCTTACTCCGCCAGAGACCCATGATCGATCCCGACTACGGGTGCCAATAGACAATAGACAATAGACAATAGGTGCAGGAGTAGGCCATTCAGCCCTTCGAGCCAGCACCGCCATTCAATGCGATCATGGCTGATCACTCTCAATCAGTACCCCGTTCCTGCCTTCTCCCCATACCCCCTCACTCCGCTATCCTTAAGAGCTCTATCCAGCTCTCTCTTGAAAGCATCCAACGAACTGGCCTCCACTGCCTTCTGAGGCAGAGAATTCCACACCTTCACCACCCTCTGACTGAAAAAGTTCTTCCTCATCTCCGTTCTAAATGGCCTACCCCTTATTCTCAAACTGTGGCCCCTTGTTCTGGACTCCCCCAACATTGGGAACATGTTATCTGCCTCTAATGTGTCCAATCCCCTAATTATCTTATATGTTTCAATAAGATCCCCCCTCATCCTTCTAAATTCCAGTGTATACAAGCCCAATCGCTCCAGCCTTTCAACATACGACAGTCCCGCCATTCCGGGAATTAACCTAGTGAACCTACGCTGCACGCCCTCCATAGCAAGAACATCCTTCCTCAAATTTGGAGACCAAAACTGCACACAGTACTCCAGGTGCGGTCTCACCAGGGCCCGGTACAACTGTAGAAGGACCTCTTTGCTCCTATACTCAACTCCTCTTGTTACGAAGGCCAACATTCCATTGGCTTTCTTCACTGCCTGCTGAACCTGCATGCTTCCTTTCATTGACTGATGCACTAGGACACCCAGATCTCGTTGAACTCCCCCTCCTCCTAACTTGACACCATTCAGATAATAATCTGCCTTTCTATTCTTACTTCCAAAGTGAATAACCTCACACTTATCTACATTAAACTGCATCTGCCATGTATCCGCCCACTCACACAACCTGTCCAAGTCACCCTGCAGCCTTATTGCATCTTCCTCACAATTCACACTACCCCCCAACTTAGTATCATCTGCAAATTTGCTAATGGTACTTTTAATCCCTTCGTCTAAGTCATTAATGTATATCGTAAATAGCTGGGGTCCCAGCACCGAACCTTGCGGTACCCCACTGGTCACTGCCTGCCATTCCGAAAGGGACCCATTTATCCCCACTCTTTGCTTTCTGTCTGTCAACCAATTTTCTATCCATGTCAGTACCCTACCCCCAATACCATGTGCCCTAATTTTGCCCACTAATCTCCTATGTGGGACCTTGTCGAAGGCTTTCTGAAAGTCGAGGTACACCACATCCACTGACTCTCCCTTGTCAATTTTCCTAGTTACATCCTCAAAAAATTCCAGTAGATTTGTCAAGCATGATTTCCCCTTCGTAAATCCATGCTGACTCGGAATGATCCCGTTACTGCTATCCAAATGCTCAGCAATTTCGTCTTTTATAATTGACTCCAGCATCTTCCCCACCACTGATGTCAGACTAACTGGTCTATAATTACCCGTTTTCTCTCTCCCTCCTTTCTTAAAAAGTGGGATAACATTTGCTATCCTCCAATCCACAGGAACTGATCCTGAATCTATAGAACATTGAAAAATGATCTCCAATGCTTCCACTATTTCTAGAGCCACCTCCTTAAGTACTCTGGGATGCAGACCATCAGGCCCTGGGGATTTATCAGCCTTCAGTCCCATCAGTCTACCCAAAACCATTTCCTGCCTAATGTGGATTTCCTTCAGTTCCTCCATCACCCTAGGTTCTCCGGCCCCTAGAACAGTTGGGAGATTGTGTGTATCTTCCTCAGTGAAGACAGATCCAAAGTAACGGTTTAACTCGTCTGCCATTTCTTTGTTCCCCATAATAAATTCCCCTGCTTCTGTCTTCAAGGGACCCACATTTGCCTTGACTATTTTTTTCCTCTTCACGTACCTAAAAAAACTTTTGCTATCCTCCTTTATATTATTGGCTAGTTTACCCTCGTACCTCATCTTTTCTCCCCGTATTGCCTTTTTAGTTAACTTTTGTTGCTCTTTAAAAGAGTCCCAATCCTCTGTCTTCCCACTCTTCTTTGCTATGTTATACTTCCTCTCCTTAATTTTTATGCTGTCCCTGACTTCCCTTGTCAGCCACAGGTGTCTCTTACTCCCCTTAGAGTCTTTCCACCTCTTTGGAATAAATTGATCCTGCAACCTCTGCATTATTCCCAGGAATACCTGCCATTGCTGTTCTACCGTCTTCCCTGCTAGGGCCTCCTTCCAATCAATTTTGGCCAGCTCCCGCCTCATGCCTCTGTAATCCCCTTTGCTATACTGTAATACCGACACTTCCGATTTTCCCTTCTGCCTTTCCATTTGCAGAGTAAAACTTATCATGTTGTGATCACTGCCTCCTAATGGCTCTTTTACCTCTAGTCCCCTTATCAGATCAGGATCATTACACAACACTAAATCCAGAATTGCCTTCTCCCTGGTAGGCTCCGGTACAAGCTGTTCTAAGAATCCATCTCGAAGGCACTCTACAAACTCTCTTTCCTGGGGTCCATTTCCAACCTGATTTTCCCAGTCTACCTGCATGTTGAAATCTCCCATAACCACCGTAGCATTACATTTTTGACACGCCAATTTTATCTCCTGATTCAACTTGCACCCTATGTCGAGGCTACTGTTTGGGGGCCTATAGATAACTCCCATTAGGGTCTTTTTACCCTTACAATTTCTCATTTCTATCCATACTGATTCAACATCTCCTGATTCTATGTCACCCCTTGCAAGGGAATGAATATCATTCCTTACCATCAGAGCAACCCCACCCCCTCTGCCCACCTGTCTGTCTTTTCTATACGTTGTGTACCCCTGAATATTCAGTTCCCAGCCCTGGTCCTCTTGTAGCCATGTCTCAGTGATCCCTACAACATCATACTTGCCCATGACTAACTGAGCCTCAAGCTCATCCACTTTATTTTTTATACTACGCGCATTTAAGTACAACACTTTAACTTCTGTATTTACCTCCCCTCTCACATCGTTCACAATTGGCCCTGCCCTTAATTTCTTTTCTGCTCTAGAACTTCTGTTCCCATTCTTCCGAGAGTCTTTTGCAATATCTCCTTTATTCCCTTTTACCTCATCTTCATATTCACAATTTGTTAACCCCTCCCCCCCACTACTTAGTTTAAAGCCACAGGTGTCACACTAGCAAACCTGCCTGCCAGAATGTTTGTTCCCCTGCTGTTAAGATGCAACCCGTCCCTTTTGTACAAGTCACCCCTAGCCCAGAAGAGATCTCAGTGGTCCAGAAATCTAAATCCCTGCTCTCTGCACCAGCCCCTCAGCCATAAATTCATACCCTCTATCTCTCTGTTCCTGGCCTCACCAGCACGAGGTACCTTCGACGTCCTACTTCTCAGTGCTTTTCCCAACTCTCTAAACTCCCGCTGTAGCACCTCCTTCCTCTTCCGCCCGACGTCATTCGTGCCCACGTGCACAACGACTTCAGGTTGATCGCCTTCCCTCACTAGGATTTTCTGAAGCCGGTCTGTGATGTGTTGAACCCTGGCACCAGGGAGGCAACAGACCATCCTCAAGTCCCTCCTGCTGCCACAGAATCTTCTGTCCGTCCCTCGGACTATGGAGTCACCGACCACTACGGCTCTTCCAGACTTCGGTCTCCCCTGTCGAGTATCCTTGCCAACAGGTCCGCCACTCGGACTGGAAACGTCTTCTGCCCCGACAGTTCCCAAGAGGGTATACCTATTTGCAATAGGCACAGCCACTGGGGTCTCCTGTAGTCCACGTCCACGTCCACTCCCCCCTGAAACAGTCTCCCACCTTCGCTCGACCTGGACCCTTGGCGTGACAGCCTCACAATAGGTCCTGTCGAGGAAACTCTCGCATTCTCGGATGGCCCTGAGGTCATCCAACTGCCTCTCCAACTCCACCACACGTCCCTTCAGGAGCTGCACCTGGACACAGTTCTTGCAGGTGTAGCTCCCAGAAGCTCCAGCGACGTCCCTGTCTTCCCACATCCTGCAGGAAACACACCGCACCAACTTTTCCGCCATCTGCATGGAGTTTGTACGTCCACCCCATGACCTGCGTGGGTTTTCTCCGGGATTCAGAGAGTTGTGAATCTGTGGATTTCTCTGCTTCAGATGGCATTGGAGGCCAATTCTCTGAATGCATTCAAGAGAGAGCTGGATAGAGCTCTTAAGGATAGCGGAGTCAGGGGGTATGGGGAGAAGGCAGGAACGGGGTACTGATTGAGAATGATCAGCCATGATCAAATTGAATGGCGGTGCTGGCTCGAATGAGCCGAATGGCCTCCTCCTACACCTATTGTCTATTGTCTATTGTCTATTCCTCCTACACTCCAAAGACGTACAGGTTTGCAGATTAATTGGCTTGGTATAATTGTAAATTGTCCCCAGCGTGTGTAGGATAGCGTAAGTTTGCAGGGATCGCTGGTCGGCTCGGACTCGGTGGGCCGAAGGGCCTGTTTCCACGCTGTATCTCTAAACTAAATGAAACACTGCTTGTTGGACTTGCAGCTGTCTCCGCCCGCAAACACATGGGACACGTCGGAATTCTTAAAGAGAACTGTCTTCTGTAGTGCCCTCATGAGGTAAAACTGGGAGAGAAATAGAGAAGTGATATTGAGGGAGCAGGAGGGAATTCAAATGGGAAAAACACGGAATTGTTGTGGGGGGGAGTTTTTAATGGTGCATGGGATCCCATGTGGTAAGGAGCAGGTCAAACATCTGTGGGGAGTGCATGGCAGTGGTAGTGGGATGCAAATAGACAGATCAACTGATAAGCGCCATGGTTGATCCGGGGGCTTTGTTCGGAGATGAACCCTGCATCCAACTAATGGACTAGGAGCGATTGAACCGGGAGCGAGCCACAGGATCGTGACTGCAAACCATCCCATGGGTAGCAGACATTTCTAATACAGTGAAACTCACAGCGGTAATGATTAGTGGTTTGTTAAAACACCGCAAGCACATTCCTGAAATAAGTATTTCTGAAATGCAGGAATCACATAATTCAGTGCGATATCTACAAATTTACATGGTTGTCGATCATGACTTTTTGATCCCTTTTTTTGTTTTGTTAAGCAACTAAAACAAGCTGAATATATTGATAACTTCATCTGGGGAAGACAATGGGTAAATAAAACCTACGTTAGGGGAAAGTGAGACGTAAAAATGGCCAGGGGGTAGGAGAGCTCTTCAGCGGGTCGTCTGCAGAGCACAGAGGATCATTGGGACACAGCTACCAGCACTGGAGGACATCTACAATGCACCCTGCCTCAGGAATACCACCAGCATCTCCAAGGACTCCACACTCCCGTGCCACCGTCTGTTTGAACTACTCACATCTGGCAGACGTTACAAGGCCTTCTACGCCCGCACCTCCAGATTAAGAAACAGCTTCATCCCTAGAGCTATAGCGGCTCTGAATCGGTCCTGCTGAGAGCCCCCCACATGATCTGTCTCTGCTCCCAGGGTCATCTGGCACAACTGACCCTGCATGAACCCTTTTTGCACTTTACCTTGTTTCCTTCCCCCCCCCCCCCCCTTTGTTGTTTTTGTTTTTGCCGTGATTTATTTATTTATTTTATAGCATCGATATGGAAGTGGCATTCTTAATCTCGTTGTACTTGTACGATGACAATAAAGATATTGTATTGTATTGTGTAGTTTCCCAAAGGGCTGGATTTCTGCCCGAGATGTCCACTAATCCTTACAGAAAGGTTTCTTGGGATTTTTCTGTGCGACTTACATGGAACTGTCCTTGTTGCTAAAAGAACATTGCATCTCTCAGAGAAAACCAGGCAGCGGACCAGAAACTCCATGCCCTGATTCAATGAGCTCCCACTGAGTCTTTACTGTAAAATACAATGGGGCTGACATTGATTTAGTAGAGTGGCGTGGGACCGCTGGTTGATTGTACACATTATGCCAGATAAACTCTAGAATGTGAACATTGATCCCTGGGATGGCGGGACTTTCATACCAGATTGATCCCTGGGATGGCAGGACTTTCAAATGAGGAAAGACTGGATAGACTGGGCTTGTACTCGCTGGAATTTAGAAGACTGAGGGGGGATCTTATAGAAACATATAAAATTCTTAAGGGTTTGGAGAGGCTAGATGCGGGAAGATTGTTCCCGATGTTGGGGGAGTCCAGAACCAGGGGTCACAGCTTAAGGATAAGGGGGAAGTCTTTTAGGACCGAGATGAGAAAACATTTCTTCACACAGAGAGTGGTGAGTCTGTGGAATTCTCTGCCACAGAAGGTAGTTGAGGCCAGTTCATTGGCTATATTTAAGAGGGAGTTAGATGTGGCCCTTTTTGCTAAAGGGATCAGGGGGTATGGAGAGAAGGCAGGTAGAGGCTACTGAGCTGGATGATCAGCTATGATCATATTGAATGGCGGTGCAGGCTCCAAGGGCCGAATGGCCTACTCCTGCACCTACTTTCTATGTTTCTATGTTTCTATTAGCGGTGCGTGAAAAGTGTGGGATTTTAAGATCTGATCAAATTCTGTGCAACGTGACTTCTTCCAGTCCTCTGCACCAATATTTAAAAACATGTTGATAGAATTAGAGCCTGTCACTAAACTGTCCAAATGTCAGAGATTATTAATCACCATTGGAAGTTTCTGCTGAATGAGACTGAAGTTACTGTTCACAAAATGCTGGAGTAACTCAGCAGGTCAGGCAGCATCTCAGGAGAGAAGGAATGGGTGACGTTTCGGGTCGAGACCCTTCTTCAGACTGATGTCAGGGGGGCGGGACAAAGGAAGGATATAGGTGGAGACAGGAAGATAGAGGGAGATCTGGGAAGGGGGAGGGGAAGAGAGGGACAGAGGAACTATCTAAAGTTGGAGAAGTCAATGTTCATACCACTGGGCTGCAAGCTGCCCAGGCGAAATATGAGGTGCTGTTCCTCCAATTTCCGGTGGGCCTCACTATGACACTGGAGGAGGCCCATGACAGAAAGGTCAGACTGGGAATGGGAGGGGGAGTTGAAGTGCTCGGCCACCGGGAGATCAGATTGGCCAACGCGGACCGAGCGCAGGTGTTGAGCGAAGCGATCGCTGAGCCTGCGTTTGTCCACTCTGAATTTACTGTAAACTGTTACTGTCAGGTTGGCTTTTGAGGAGACTTCAAGAGGTACATTTTGAAAAATGTTTGATGATACTTTCAAAATAATATTTTCGAGCTTCGGTGCTGTCACCCAATATAAGAAGAATATGGTTCTACATTTGTGTAGGAAAGAACTGCAGATGCTGGTTTACACTGAAGATAGACACAAAATGCTGGAGTAACTCAGCAGGTCATGTAGCATCTCTGGAGAAAAGGAATAGGTGACGTTTCTGACCGAAACCCTTCTCCAGACTATTACGGTTCAGCATTTTTTTAAAAAGATTTAATTTTCTGGGTTATTCATAGATGGTGGACGAACCCTTTATTTAAAAATGTCTTTCTTTAATAATGAACACATTTTCAGATATGTTAATTAAACTTCAGCAAGTACACATTGCTTCATGTATCAAGGAATATTTTGGAAGCAGATATTAAAAGTACATTTTAAAGTGCTGCTCATGGCAGATATTAGGTTTGTTAACATGACTTTGAGCTGAAAATCAGAGAAGAATATTTTTCAAAACATATGTAATTTTAGGTGCAACTTGCATTGGAAACAATTATCCCATCGATCGTGGAAAAGCTAAACCAATCAGTTTGAATCAAGAGATATGTTGCTTCTCTGTTTGTGAAATACAAAGAATGTATTTCTTGCTTTCTCGAAGCAGCAATTAGGTGAGGTATCAAACATTGCTGGTGGAACAGTTGTTGCTATCAGGTACACATTTGGTTTTGAGGTTGACAATAGACAATAGACAATAGGTGCAGGAGGAGGCCATTCAGCCCTTCGAGCCAGCATCGCCATTCAATGTGATCATGGCTGATCATTCTCAACCAGTACCCCGTTCCTGCCTTCTCCCCATACCACCTGACTCCGCTATCCTTAAGAGCACTATCTAGCTCTCTCTTGAATGCATTGGCCTCCACTGCCTTCTGAGGCAGAGAATTCCACAGATTCACAACTCTCTGACTGAAAAGGTTTTTCCTCATCTCAGTTCTAAATGGCCTACCCCTTATTCTTAAACTGTGGCCCCTTGTTCTGGACTCCCCCAACATTGGAAACATGTTTCCTGCCTCTAACGTGTCCAACCCCTTAATAATCCTATACGATTCGATAAGATCACCTCTCATCCTTCTAAATTCCAGTGTATACAAGCCTAGTCGCTCCAATCTTTCAACATATGACAGTCCCGCCATTCCGGGAATTAACCTAGTAAACCTACGCTGCACGCCCTCAATAGCAAGAATATCCTTCCTTAAAGTTGGAGACCAAAACTGCATACAGGCTTGGTATTAAAACCACCCTTATGTGCCTCAGGATTTCTAGACGCAGAACAATTATTATCTCCACAGGCTTGCTTCCCCATTCCCAAGTCAGTGTAAGGAAAAAACAAAGACACCCGGGAGAAATGAATGGGTAATTGTGTTGTGAATCACCATGTGCTTTCACAGATCATTGTGTATTGTGCAAAGTCATTGTACATGTAGTGCTAACTACTCGCTTAGGAGACAGTAACAGCAAAACTGAAGAACTGCACAAGATTCTGAAGGCTCTTCGACTTAAATGAGGACACAATAGCCCAATGAATCCACATCCGGTCCAAGTGAACTGTGCGACAACGCTGCTGCATTGTCTCTGTGTTCTAAGAGATCTTTGAATCACACCGTGAAGGCAGACACAAAATGCCGGAGTAACTCAACGGGTCAGGCAGCATCTCAGGAGAGAAGGAATGGGTGACGTTTCGTGTCGAGACCCTTCTTCAGACTGATGTCAGGGGAGGGGGCGGGACAAAGATAGGATGTCGTCGGAGACAGGAAGACTAGTGGGAGAACTGGGAAGGGGGATGGGAAATAGAGGGACAGAGGAACTATCTGAAGTTAGAGAAGTCGATGTTCATACCGCTGGGGTGTAAGCTGCCCAAGCGAAATATGAGATGCTGTTCCTCCAATTTGCGCTGGGCCTCACTATGACAATGGAGGAGGCCCACAACAGAAAGGTCAGACTGGGAGTGGGGAGGGGGAGTTGAAGTGCTGAGCCACCGGGAGATCAGGTTGGTTAAGGCGGACTGAGCGAAGGTGTTGAGCGAAACGATCGCCGAGCCTGCGCTTGGTCTCGCCGATGTAGAGAAGTTGATATCTGGAACAGCAGATACAATAGATGAGGTTGGAGGAGGTGCAGGTGAACCTCTGCCTCACCTGGAAAGACTGTTTGGGACCTTGGATGGAGCCGAGGGGGGAGGTAAAGGGATCACACCTTGATAATTGTCTTTATTCATGCTCAAGACGGCCAGAGATGCCTTGATTGCCTCTTAAATCAAACGCCTGGAAGAATAATGGGGAAGTATTGGTACCGTAATCAATACTGCAGTTGAACAAGTGTTGCTGCCTGCACAGTGTCAGGCAGAGAGAGGAGCAATGGAAATGGAACCAAAGGCCAAGTCAACACTGTCCGCCCTCCTGCCAAAAATACTCACATCCTGAGAGTGAATTAAAAATGCTGTCCCAATGAAATGACAAATTATAATTCGTAGAGAGGATTTATCATGCCAGGTATTCGCTCTATTTCCATGGGCCCTCTGCTCTGTTACACCTTTAACATCACCGATCCGGGCTTCATCGTGTGCTGTTTTATCCACCGCTTTAGATAGTGGATCGGTCATATCAGAAAGGTGTGGGGGGGGTGGGTGTTAGAGTTGCAATGGAAGTTCCCAGGTGGCCACTCTCCAGATCACTGGCTTCCCACTTGTCTGAAGGGACCTGAAGTGACAAGATCTGTGACACAGCATGCACATCCATTTGATATTTTGTTGGCATTGCATAAAAACACGAGGCTCGCTGTGTGATTAGTATGCACGGATGCTTATTGGATGTTGCTTTCTTGTTCCATAAATGATGAGGCATTTGTGTATCGACATGTTAATGTGACATATGGTGCACAGGAAAGAATGCGAGATGAAAAAACTGTGCCGCCTGAGTGGAGTCAACTTCCTTCCCCTGATTCAATGCACCACCTGCCCCCTCTCCCAGCGCTCCTGGTTGCCTGTCTTTGAATCTAAGAATAGCGATAAATTAAACGAGGTAGCATGATTTCCACCACTATATTTGTAGACTTTACGGAATTCGGATCTGAGAAAACAAAATGGGCTTTAATTTGTTTAAGAATACTCCACTCTGCTCTTGCTCCCCCTCCCCCCCACTCGTAACAAGGGCAGAATCCCCCTCGTTCTCGCCTTCCACCCCACCAGCCAGCGTATCAAAGAAGTACTCCTATTTTTCTTTGTTAGCCTGGAAGTTATTCTGAAGATTAATAAAGCAGTCTGAAGAAGGGTCTCGACCCGAAACGTCACCCATTCCTTCTCTCCAGAGATGCTGCCTGTCCCGCTGAGTTACTCCGGCATTTTGTGTCTATCTTCGGTGTAAACCAGCATCTGCAGTTCCTTCCTAGAAATTATTTTACGTTTGTTTTAATGTGATTAAAACAATGCTGCATGTCAGCCAAAAGCAGTATGTAAGTGGTCCATAAAGACTGTGATCTTTAATTGTGAAGTTTACTGAGCAGCATTATTAGAGTTCTGTGCACAATTCCTCTCTGAATTAGTTGCAAGGGGCATACTTATTTTCCATTGCAACTTCTTGCAGCTGCCAGCATTTAATTCAGCAGCTGCACCTCCTCAGTTGGGGGAGTGGTGAATGGTGGGGAGGAGGCGAGGGGAGACACAGCAGTGGCAGTGTGTCTCTGAAAGGTTTAGTTTAAAGATACAAAGTGGAAACAAGCCCTTCAGCCCACCGAGTCCGCACCGACCAGCGATCCCCGCACACTAACACTATTCTACACACACTAGGGACAATTTACACTTATACCAAGCCAATTAACCTACAGATCTTTATGTCTTTGGAGTGTGGGAGGAAACCGAAGATCTCGGAGAAAACGTACTTGGTCATGGGGAGAACGTACAAACTCCGTACAGACAGCACCAGTTGTTGGGATGGAACCCGGGTCTTTGGCGCTGCATTCGCTGTAAGGCAGCGACTCTACCGCTGCGACACTGTGCCGCCCCATAAGAGGTTAAAGGGCTAGGCTGGATAGGCTGGGAAGAACTGTAGCCACCAGAGGGATGTTCTTTGCATGTTGCTTATGGAGATTCTCCAGATGTTCCCAGCAGGGGTTTGCTGGGGAGGGTACATCAGTTTAGTTTATTGTCATGTGTACTGAGGTGCTGTGAAAAGCTTTTGTTGCATGCTATCTAGTCAGCAGAAAGACAATATATGGTTACAACTGATCCATTCCCAGATGTCAACTTATTTACATCGGCGAAACCAAGCTCGGGCTCGGCGATCGCTTCGCTCAACACCTGCGCTCGGTCTGCGTTGGCCAAACTGGTCTCCCGGTGGCCGAGCACTTCAACTCCCCCTCCCATTCCCAGTCTGACCTTTCTGTCATGGGCCTCCTCCAGTGCCATAGTGAGGCCCGCCGGAAATTGGAGGAACAGCACCTCATATTTCGCCTGGGCAGCTTGCAGCCCAGTGGTATGAACATCGACTTCTCCAACTTTAGATAATTCCTCTGTCCCTCTCTTCCCCTCCCCTAACCCAGACCTCCCTCTATCTTCCTGTCTCCACCTATATCCTTCCTTTGTCCCGCACCCCCCCGACATCAGTCTGAAGAAGGGACACGACCCGAAACGTCGCCCATTCCTTCTCTCCTGAGATGCTGCCTGACCTGCTGAGTTACTCCAGCAGGTTGTGTATAAACACCTTTGATTTGTACCAGCATCTGCAGTTATTTTCTTATACATTCTCAGTGTATAGATACACGAGAAGGTAATATAGTTTAGTGCAAGGTAAAGCCAGCAAAGTCCGATCAACAATAACTGAGGGTCACCAATGAGGTAGATAATAGTCAGGACTACTCTAGTTGCGGCGGTAGGATGGTTCAGTTTAGTTTTAATTTAGTTTAGAGATGCAGTGCGGAAACTGACCTTTCAGCCCACCGTCCGCACCGACCAGCGATCCCCGCACATTATCACAGTATCCTACACACATTTATACCAAGCCACTTTTACCTACAAAATCTGTACGTCTTTAGAGTGTGTGAGGAAACCGAAGATTTAGATTTTTAGATTTTTAGATTTAGAGATACAGCGCGGAAACAGGCCCTTCGGCCCACCGTGTCCGCGCCGCCCAGCGATCCCCGCACATTAACACTATCCTACACACACTAGGGAAAATTTTTACATTTGCCCAGCCAATTAACCTACATACCTGTACGCCTTTGGAGTGTGGGAGGAAATGGAAGATCTCGGAGAAAACCCACGCAGGTCACGGGGAGAACGTACAAACTCCGTACAGACGGCGCCCGTAGTCAGGATCGAACCCGGGTCTCTGGCGCTGCAAGCGCTGTAAGGCAGCAACTCTACTGCTGCACCACTGGGTCGCCCAGTTGCCTGATAACAGCTGGGAAGAAACTGTTAGAAGAAACTAGGAATAGTTGCAGGCTCGAAGGGCCGAATGGCCTACTCCTGCACCTATTTTCTATGTTTCTATGTAATACGTTCAGAGTAGTCCTGAAACTGTAGTCCATGAATTGCTACGAAAATACCTGTGCTCATTCTGCCTTCCACCCTGTGAGCTGCAGGAAGAGCAGATGAAGTATCTTATCCTTCACTGTGGAGTTTGGGTGATCTTCTAATGCAGATCTGTGAGGTGGGGTGGAGATGAACAGCAGCAGCCTAAGGCTAAGAAGCTGAGAGCCCACAGTGATCTTGCCCTCCAGAAATAAAACAGTCCCAGAATATTGATTTCTTATTTGTACTTAAGGTGGAAAGATTTCACAGATCTAAATCTCACTGAAGACCATGAACGTAATTTTCTTGACTTAAATTTATGTTTCATGATTTCAATTCCTCTACAATCTCATCCAATGCATGCTCGGTGAAATAATATGGCAGTAAGAAAGGGTCCAAATTATTTCCACAACTGTACAAGAAGAACTGCAGATTCTGGTTTGCACCGAAGTTAGACACAAAATGCTGGAGTAACTCATCAGGTTAGGCAGCATCTCTGGAAAGAAGGAATGGATGACGTTTTGGGTCAAGACCCTTCATCAGACCCTACTTCAGTAATCTGAGTGTTGGCCTTTAAATGGCATTGACAATAGACAATAGACAATAGGTGCAGGAGTAGGCTATTCGGCCCTTCGAGCTAGCACCGCCATTCACCGTGATCATGGCTGATCATCCACAATCAGTACCCCGTTTCTGCCCTCTCCCCATATCCCTTGAGAGCTCTATCTAACTCTCTCTAGAAAGCATCCAGGGAATTGGCCTCCACTGCCTTCTGAGGCAGAGAGTTCCACAGCTTCACAACTCTCTGAGTGAAAAAGGTTT
This sequence comes from Rhinoraja longicauda, assembly GCF_053455715.1. Taxonomy (NCBI): domain Eukaryota; kingdom Metazoa; phylum Chordata; class Chondrichthyes; order Rajiformes; family Arhynchobatidae; genus Rhinoraja; species Rhinoraja longicauda. Next base: position 42,716,691 of record NC_135968.1, read on the forward strand.
TCCTCATCTCTGTTCTAAATGGCCTACCCCTTTTTCTTAAACTGCGGCCCCTGGTTCGGGCCCCTAATTCGTAAGGGGGGAAAGATGGCGATTCTGCAAATAAATTAGCACAATTGATCATCAAGCAATAACGATGAAATTCTCAACAGAGAATTCATGGCATTGCATTAGTGTTAGTGGCAATTGAGGGGGTTTTAAGCACGAAAGGGGGTGCAGGTGAAAGGCAAATATGCCCCCGGAATGTCAGGGCTCAAATTTCTTTCCAAGCTCTAAACCATTCATGAATAAGCAAAATTTCCATAATTCTGGTTTGAGATTATTTCTTCTGCAGTTGTTCGAATCCAGTTGTTTGGGGCAGCACAGTGGAGCTGCTACCTCGTTGGATGATCCCGACCTCAGGCACTGTCTGTGTGGAGTTTGCATGTACTCTCTGTGACAGTGTGAGTTTTCTCTGGGTGCCCCAGTTTCATCCCACATCTGAAAGACTGCCAGTTCAATAGTCAATAGTCATTTATTTGTCACATACACATAAATGTGCAGTGAAATGAAAAATTACTCGCAGTTCAACAATAAGACCAATAAGAATAATCAATAAAAATGCAATAACACATACAATTATAAACCAACACCAAACAAAAAGAATCATCCATCACAGTGAGTCTCCTCCAGTCACCTCCTCACTGTGATGGAAGGCCAGAATGTCTTTTCTCTTCCCCTGCCGTCTTCTCCCGCGGTCAGGCTGTTGAAGTTGCCACGTCGGGGCCGGTCGGGGCTCCCGACATTGAAGCCCCCGCCGGGCGGAGAAAATCCCACGGCCTATTTCAGGTCGCGCCGGACGGTGAAAGGTCCGCGGTTAATTGGTTGCTAGGTTAATTGGCATTTGTAAACTGCCCCTGATGTGTACAGAGTGGGATAGCAGAGAATCAATGCGAACAGGTACTTGATGGTTATCATAGACTCGGTGGGCTGAATGGTCTGTTTCCATGCTGTAGCTCTCAACTGAACTGAATCAATTTCTAGACAGTTTGTTTAAGTTGTGGAAATAATTTGGACCTCTTTTTCTTGCTGCCATACTAGTTCACCTGGCTTGCGTTGGATGTGATTGTAGAGGAATTGAAATCAAAGAACATAAATCTAAGACAGGAAAAGCATGGGACACTATGTACGCAGCAGTAGAGTTGCTGCATCACAGCGGCAAAGACCCAGGTTCGATCCTGGCTACGGGTACTGTTTGCATGGAGTTAGTACGTTCTCCCCGTGACCTGCGTGGGTTTTCTCCAAGTGCTCTCGTTTCCTCACACACTCCAAAGACGTACAGGTTTGTAGGTTAATTGGCTCGGTAAAATGCAAATTGTCCCTGGTGCATGTAGGATTGTGTAAGCGTGCGGGGATCTCTGGTCGGCACGGACTCAGTGGGGCGAAGGGCCTGTTTCCGTGCTGTATCTCGAAACTAAACTAAAAACTAAACCTATCAGTTAGATTGTCAGATCTTAAGGCTGATGAATCAATCCAGTGCCATTATCCCGAGGTGCAGCTATGAAATCATACTAATTATATTTACAGTGTAGACCAATTTTGAATTGCCACTATTAACTGAAGGTTTGTTTTTTTTTGTTTCCTATAACGTCCCTCCTTCTTAAATATTTAACCAATTATCTTGTAAATGATGTGATAATTTTTGCCTCAATAACCACCTACCTAAGCATTCCCTATTTAAATGTCCCTCTGATGAAATTTTCTTTCAGCTTCCTCCTCAATTACCAAGCTATAAAGCAAATACTCTGCCCACTCAGTCCATTTAAACCGCATCACAATTGCTCTCCTTAAATTGTTATGTATTCATATTCCTGCTTAAACGATATAAAATTAGTCTCCCATAATTAGTCTGAATTGAACTGATTGTATTGAAGCCTCTAATTAGGCTAGAGCTACTGCATAGCCATGCAATGCAGCCCCTAATATCCAAAGAAAACAACAACTCCCAGTTTTTAATAGCTTTTCTTCACATGTCTACAGGTTTTCATTACAAACTTTTCCTTGTCTGATATCGACCTTATGTTCAGATGGTAATCGGATCTCCAAATGTCCAGCACAACAACATTTCAGGATTGTCCTCCATCATATCTTAGGTTTGTAAATATTAAGTTTTGGGATTCTTCCATGCAACTGTAGAGACAATATTATTGTACGGGGGTGTGAGGCATGGAATCTCACTCGAGCACTATTCAAGTCTCTCGATGGTGTCTGCACCCGAATGCTCAGAAAAGTTTGGCACGGTGGCGCAGCGGTAGAGTTTTGCTGCCTTACAGCGAATGCAGTGCCAGAGACTCAGGTTCGATCCTGACTTCGGGCACCGTCTGTATGGAGTTTGTATGTTCTCCCCGTGACCAGCGTGGGTTTTCTCCGAGATCTTCGGTTTCCTCCCACACTCCAAAGATGCACGGGTATGTAGGTTAATTGGCTGGGCAAATGCAAAAATTGTCCCTAGTGTGTGTAGGATAGTGTTAATGTGCGGGGATCGCTGGGCGGCGCGGACCCGGTGGGCCGATGGGCCTGTTTCTGCGCTGTATCTCTAAATAAAAAAATCTAAAAAAAATGTCAGTTGGAGGGGCCACACCACCAATGCCCAGCTCTACGGGGAGATTCCACCTCTGACCGAGAAGATCAGGTGGAGAAGGATGAGGCTCGCTGGTCATTGCCACCTCCGTCCAGCAACACCAGCAAACAAGGTTGTGCTGTGGGAACCCACCCATGGAAGACGGAACCAGGGACCACCAAACAAGACCATGCTGGAGACGTTGATGGAAGACGCAACAGAGGAGCTGGCCAGCTGTATGGAGGACAGAGATGTGTGGGGCGTCCATCACTGTGCCCGAGAGAAACAAGCACCACTGTGTCGCTAATGTTTTCAACGATTTTAATTAATTTATTTTAAAATGAATTAACTAAATTTATCTTCCTTACATACAAAGACACTCAGTCAGAGAGTTGTAAATCTGTGGAATTCTCTGCCTCAGAAGGCAGTGGAGGCCAATTCTCTGAATGCATTCAAGAGAGAGCTAGATCCAGCTCTTAAGGATAGTGGAGTCAGGGGGTATGGGGAGAATATATAAGAAAATAACTGCAGATGCTGGTACAAATCAATTTATTCACAAAATGCTGGAGTAACTCAGCAGGTCAGGCAACATCTCGGGAGAGAAGGAATGGGTGACGTTTCGGGTCGAGACCCTTCTTCAGACTGAATGGGGAGAAGGCAAGAACGGGGTACTGATTGAGAATGATCAGCCATGATCACATTGAATGGCGGTGCTGGCTCGAAGGGCCGAATGGTCTCCTCCTGCACCTATTGTCAATTGTCTATTGACATAACAGTGCTAAAACAACTCTCAATTCCCCAGAACCATTACACAATAAACTATTCCCCCAAATTTGAAAGCGAAGTTTTACTATTGTAAAGGTTTTTAAATAATGCTTAATTGATGTGCTGGTGCAAACCATCATCCAGATATATTCTGTTAACTTTGCTTGGGTATCAGGTATTTATATTCGACACCATTGACTGAACCAATGGCCCTCTTCCATCCATACAATTGACGGTACCCACATTTTTCACACAGACTTGGCCTCTGTCAAGAGTCATGTAAAAAAGATAAACCTGAAATATCCTTGCATTTCTGGGATGTCAAGCAATTAAAAAGTAACCATCTGAGGTAGAGGTCCATAGAGAAGATGAATATATAGAATTACATTGTTTAGCAATGCTGCCACACACAGCAAGGAATAGAGTCGTAGAGTCACAGAGTGATACAGTGTGGAAACAGGCCCTTGGGCCCAACTCGCCCATACCGCCAACATGTCCCTGCTACACTAGTCCCACCAGCCTGTGTTTGGTCCATATCCCACCAAACCTGTCCTATCCATGTTCCTGTCCAACTGTATCTTAAATGTTGGGATAGTCCCAGCCTCAACTACCTCCTCTGGCAGCTTGTTCCGTACACCCACCACCCTTTGTGTGAAAAAGTTACCCCTCAGATTCTTATGAAATTTTATCCCCTTCACCTTAAACCTATGTCCTCTGGTCCTCGATTCACCTACTCTGTTTAGTTTTAGTTTTAGTTTTAGAGATACAGCGCGGAAACAGACCCTTCGGCCCACTGAGTCCGCACCGACCAACGATCTCCGCACGTTAACACTGCCCTGCACACACTAGGGACAATTTACACTTATACCAAGTATACAAACCCAAGCCAATTAACCTACAAACCTGCACATCTTTGGAGTGTGGGTGGAAACCTAAGATCTCAGAGAAAACCCACGCGGGTCACGGGGAGAAAGTACAAACTCTGTACAGACAGCACCTGTGGTCGGGATCGAATCCGGGTCTCCGGTGCTGCAAGCATTGTAAGGCAGCAACTCTACCGCTGCGCCACCGTGCCGCTCTAGGGAAGAGACTGTGCATCTATCCGATCTATTCCTCTCATGATTTTATACGCCTCTATAAGATCACCTCTCATCCTCCTGTGCTCCAAGGAATAGAGACCCAACCTACACAACCATGAATGGTTAACTCTTGTGAAGTTGCTTTTGCTGGAACAACTTGACAGCATAAAAATGCTGACCAATGCTCACTTCATGAATAATGGGCAGAACCACGCAAACTTTCAGTCTCTCCATCCTATGAAAGGGGCAACCAAATCTGTTATAGAAACATATAAAATCCTTAAAGGATTGGACACACTAGATGCAGAAAAAATGTTCCCGATGTTGGTGGAGTCCAGAAGCAGGGGTCACAGTTTAAGAATAAGGTATAGGCCATTTAGGACTGAGATGAGGAAAAACTTCTTCACCCAGAGAGTTGTGAATTCTCAGCCACAGATGGCAGTGGAGGCCAGTTCACTGGATGTTTTCAAGAGAGAGTTAGATTTAGTTCTTAGGGCTAACGGAATCAGGGGATTAGGGGAAAAAGCCAGAACGGGGTACTGATTTTAGATGATCAGCCATGATCATATTGAATGGCGGTGCTGGCTCGAATGGCCAAATGGCCTACTCCTGCTATTTTTCTATGTTTCTACATTGAGTGGCATTTTTAGCTGTCTTCTCTGGTTATTATCAGATGGATGTTTCTCAGCCGTTTGCACAGAATTGCTTTTGCATAGAATTTGCGCCATTTTGAAGATCTTTACTTCCTCTATCTGGGAAAAAATATCAAGAGTGCGGTGAATGATCCAAGAGTAAAGCAACGTTTCATCAATAGCATTTTATCTGAAGGCGCTCCAGTGAAACCTCTTGCAGATGTTTAACTACATCCAGCAGTGTCTTCCAAACCTGGAATTCATCTCAGCAGAAGGACAAAGCCAATAGATGTTTGAGAGCACCACCATCTGTAAATCCCCTTCTAAAGCACACAACGTCCTGACTATAAAACTTGCCCACGTTCATTCATCATCACTGGATCTACATCATGGGATTCTGTGCCCATTAATCCTATTGGGAGCATCATCACTGGAAAGACTGCAGTGGTCCAAAGAGAATTGCACCATTTCTCTTCTGAATGTGGTCATAGCCATGAAGACGTCTTCCCCGTGGATTGTCACCTTGTCGTGGTGGAGAAGCTTGTGTGGTCCTGAGATCCTGAGAGCGATGCCGTCTGGAGCTACGCTCCTGGTAGGGTCACCCATGGCGGTAAGGTCGAGGGGGAGGTCCCTGACAAAGAGCAATCCAACCAAGACCTCAACGGTGGAACAGGCGGAAAGTGATGGCTGACTTTAGTGCAGCGTCACAACGGCTGGGAAGGCGGATGGATGAAGGCTGCAGCACAAAAGGGTCCCCGTTCGTTTTGGACTCCACGCCACTGGATCCTGACCCAGATCTGTCAAGGGCCGTGTGGTGGCTGTCTGTGCACCAGTCTCCCCACGTTAAACAAAGTCACGCACAGGCGTCCGACCCTATGGAGGGGACAGTCACACTCGCTTCCAGTGACCGCCGATGATGATGACAAACATTATCTTACAAAATCTGCAAGGTAGCTACTTATCATGAACGAGTCTGCTGGTCCAGATTTAATTCATTAGCCAATAATTAATTGCGTTTTAAGTTGTTGAAATTCGTGTAATTGAGAACATAACGGAGGCAGATTATCCTTCCTACCAGTCCATCAGAAATAAAGCACACAAGCTTAAGCAAACTCATTTTAGTTTAGAGATACATCGCGGAAACAGGCCCTTCGGTCCACCAAGTCCGCACCGACCAGCGATCCCCACACACTAACACTATCCTGCTCACACTAGGGACAATTTACACATACACCAAGCCAATTAACCTGCAAACCTGTACATCTTTGGAGTGCGGGAGGAAACCGAATATCTCAGAGAAAACCCACGCAGGTCACGGGGAGAACGTACAAACTCCGTACAGACAGCTCCCGAGGTCAGGATCGAACCCGGGACTCCGGCGCTGCAAGCGCTGTAAGGCAGCAACTCGACCGCTGAGCCACCGTGCCGCCCAAGTTGTTAGAACAACAATAACTTACGCTACCGTGAAGACTTTAATTTCGTAAACTTCTCTCGAAATTCACACTAACCTGTACAAACTGGATAATGAGCCATGTATCTTTTTTCTCAACACATTCTCAAAAGCCATCTTATCCGGGAAATGAATCCATACTGAGCCTTGTGACGGTGTGGTCCCGAAGGGGTGCTCCGATCCCAGTCACCGGCAGACAGGCCAGGCAGGAGAAGCCAATGTCCAGCACCACAGACAGCGCCTGGCTGCTGGAAAACATCAGTAACATGGACAGCGCTCCGGACTGAGCTGGAACCACAGCTATGTCCTATTATTTATTCACAAAATGCTGGAGTAACTCAGCAGGTCAGGCAGCATCTCGGGAGAGAAGGAATGGGTGACGTTTCGGGTCGAGACCCTTCTTCAGTCTGATGAAGGGTCCCGACCCGAAACGTCACCCATTCCTTCTCTCCCGAGATGCTGCCTGACCTGCTGAGTTACTCCAGCATTTTGTGAATAAATACCTTCGATTTGTACCAGCATCTGCAGTTATCTTCTTACACGCTATGTCCTGTTAACCGTGATTTGATCAACTTATCTGCACCTGATCAGCCCTACTCCTGAAAACAAAGGCAGTTCAAGTAGTCCCATTACTCTGGTCCGGCCAGAACTGTCACACACAGGCCAGCAGCTACCAGAGACACCACTGCCGGCCATGTATACCAAATTCCAGAAGACCAGTCTCTACTACCACCAAGCTACACAGCTGGCTGCTCACTGCACGTGCAGTTAATGAACTGCTGGGTCCTCCTCCTCCTCGATGGATGTGACAGTCCAGGGATTGAGGACCTGTACGCCAGCGAAGGAGTAGAAAATCACCACAGTGAGGGACTCTCCCGGCCCCACCACCAAGACCCAGATACATGCCTTCTATATGGGTTGCCTGGCTATTACTGCCGTTTTGTCCATCTGGTCTGCTCGGTGGCTGCCCCCCATCTCAGACCTGGCCAAGAAGAGACAATCAGAGAAGGTCTGAAGAAGGGTCTCGACCTGGAAACGTCACCCATTCCTTCTGTCCAGAGATGCTGCCTGTCCCGCTGAGTTACTCCAACATTTTGTGTCTACCATCAGAGCATCAGTCTGAAGAAGGGTCTCGATCCGAAACTTCACCCATTCCTTCTCTCCCGAGATGCTGCCTGACCTGCTGAGTTACTCCAGCATTTTGTGAATAAATACCATCAGAGAAGATCTGTTGGACAGCAGAATTAGGGGGAGGCCTTCGTGAAGTGAAAGACAGCTCTCAGCAGTGAGACCGTGCCGCAGAACCCTGACGTCAAATGGCCCTTCATTGTGCGCACCTCTGAGACCGGGCTGTGAGCCATTCTCTCTCAGGACTTTGATGATGAGGAGCACATGGAAGTGTTTGTCAGTCGGTGGTTAACGTCCCCCGAGATGAGATGTGCCGCTGTAGACAGAGAGGGCCTCGCCATCAATATAGTGGTACTATCAGGCTGGGTCTCACTCATCACGGGGCCACACACCACACCATGGATGGTGAAAGCCATGGACTAACTCCAGAATTTTACACTGGTTCCTCTCCCCGCACGACTAATCGTTTCAGGTCCACGATCGCTCCGAAGTGCAGCACAGGAATGCGAATGGCTTCTCCCGCACTGGTATCCTCTGGTAGGGTCTGCGATCGTCCTGCAAGTCCTGCGATCGTCACTAAGAGGGGGAAATGCATGTCCTGCCCCCCCCCCCTAAAGGCTACTCTGATCACCGTCATCGGCAGACAGGCCAGGCCAGGCAGGAGAAGCCAATGACCAGCACCACAACCAGCGCCTGGCTGCTGGGAAACAACAGGACCATGGACAGCGCTCCAGAATGGGTTTAGAGATACAGCGCGGAAACAGGCCCTTGTGGCCCACTGGGTCCTCACCGACCAGCGATCCCCGCACATTAACACTATCCGATACCCACGAGGGACATTTTTTACATTTAGCAAGCCAATTAACCGACAAACCTGTGCGTCTTTGATGACTCAAACTCTATGTTTTAAATAAGGATGATGAATTCAGATTTTTGATGACTCACTGATTTTTTTTAATACATCGGAACAATTGCAAAATACATTCTTACCTAACTGTAAAAACTAACGACATGTAAAATTACCATGTAATAATATACAACCACTCACAATGCAATAAAAGTAAAATAATATTTTACGCTTAAAAACTTAAATTTCAGAGCATTTGACTTTCAAATTGGACAACTGCCTGGTTGTTTCTCATCTTTTCTGTTGCCTGATTTGCTTTTTTCCAGTGAATGCACTGCTTCGCCCAACTTTTACGTGGCCTATTCATTGTAGTTGGTGCTTCTTCTCCTGTTCTGAACTTCTTTAGCTGTTGGAACTTGCATGTGGCTGCTCTCTTGATGGTAGCAAATGGTGCTCCTTCAGTGAGCGACACCAAAGAGGAGTGACTTTTACAAAATATATATATTTGCCAGCCTGTGCATTTTAGTTTAGTTTAGTTTAGTTTAGAGACACAGCGCAGAAACAGGCCCTTCAGCCCACCGGGTCCGCGCCGCCCAGCGATCCCCGCACATTAACACTATCCTACACACACTAGGGACAATTTTTACATTTGCCAAGCCAATTAACCTACAAGCCTGTACGTCTTTTGAGTGTGGGAGGAAACCGAAGATCTCGGAGAAAACCCACGCAGGTCACGGGGAGAACGTACAAACTCCGTACAGACGGCGCCCTTAGTCGGGATCGAACCCGAGTCGATGGCGCTGCATTCGCTGTGAGGCAGCAACTCTACCGCTGCGCCACCGGGCCACCCTTTCAATCAGCAAAAGCTGAAAGGTTATCACGCAAGCATGATATCGGAGAGCAACCAATCCATGTTTGAGACACAAGGAGCTACAAATGCTGCCATCATGCATAAAACACAAAGTGTTGGAATATCTCAGCCGGTCGGTCAGGCATTATCTTTGAAGGACGTGGACAGGCGATGTTTCAGCTTGGTACCCTACCCCTGACAGATTGTCTCCATTTTATTGCCACACTGCCAGATCTCCTCAAGGTATGTCTACTTTGGAGAAGGTTTCCTGGCTCCGATGGTAGTTTTGGGAGACCTTCTCTCACTGCTCTCCCTCGATGATTCCTGCTGCTCTTCAAGTCATTGTCCTACCCCCACCATTTTTCCAGTTTTCCTATCCCTACCTATAAATCAGTCTGTAGAGCATAATCATCGATTATCCATGTCCTCTGGAGATGCTGTTTGACCCGTTGGGTTATTCCAGCATTTTGTGTTCTACGCGATCCAGATTTGAACCAATTCAATGGCCGTATCTCAGTGATGGACTACGTGTTGGCCACCATTACTTTCCACCTACTCTCTAACTCCACTGAGCCAACCATGGTTTTTGTTTGATACCAATTGATCAGGAGAGGATGGGCCCACCCCCCCAGCGTGAAAAGTAGAAGATAAAGCCCCCTCTCATGGAAATAAGAATCTGATATCCATGCAAGATTGCATTGACTACTGTCTCAACATGTCAGATGTCTGAGGCTTCCCTTAACCAATGAGCAGTGTATCTCAGCTAGCTTTATTTGGAATCAGGGTCCACATATGGGTGGAATGTGTTTACTACCGTAAGGAAATGACAAAACGTCATCACGGGCGGCACGGTGGCGCAGCGGTCGAGTTGCTGCCTCACAGTGCCAGTAGACCCGGGTTCGATCCCGACTACGGGCACCGTCTGTACGGAGCTTGTACGTTCTCCCCGTGACCAGAGTGGGTTTTCTCCGAGATCTTCGGTTTATTCCCACATTCAAACGTCGTATGGGTTTGTAGGTTAATTGGCTTGGTATAAATGTAAATTGTCCCTAGTGTGTGTAGGATAGTGTTAATGTGCGGGGATTGCTAGTTGGTACGGACTCGGTGGGACGAAGGGCCTGTTTCCGCGCTGTATCTCTAAACTAAAACTAAAACACTAGTCTGTTAAAAGACATCAAAAGATATCAGCTCCTTTCTGAGATTTTTCACAGTCCCAGCATGAACATTTGAAACTTTTAGAATATAACAGCCAAGAGCATTTGAAAAGACATTGATATTTTATTGAAGATTTAATGTCAATTATGTTATCTGTTCAATGGCTGGAAGCTTCCATCGGCATGTGGTAAGAACCACATTTTGTGTGATAGATCGAGAGGGAAATGGTTACGTTGGCCTGTCCTGACCAAGCTGGTTAAAAATCTCAAAGTGAACATCACATGGAAGATAAATCTTAAAGGGAAGGAAGAACTTTCAATTATCGAGTGCATTTCACAAACTCTGGATGTCCAAATGCCCTTTGTAGCCAATGAGTTGTGATGCAGAGGGAGATTGTAATGGAAGTTCAGGGAAATCGGTAATACAGTTATCAAGGGAGAGACAAGAAACTGCTGTAATGTGTTCAGGAACTGGTTAATAAATAATGAACCAGTAACTAACATCAGCAAAAGAATATTGAAAAATGTCAAGATATTAAAATAGGGTCAAGGGAATGGTAGGATTTCTGAAAAGTAATGCACTTGTACATAGCTAAGCCATGCACACTGTTCAAATAATTCTTCTGGTACTAAGGAGGGGGGAGCATCAACACTTACAAAATTGGTGAGGAGGAGAGAAAGGAATTGCCACCAACTGAGAGCAAGCAACTAATGTAGAACTGACTCGGCTGGAGAGACGGAGGGAAATATGCAGCGCCGGACACCCGGGTTCAATCCCGACTACGGGTGCTGTCTGTACGGAGTTTGTACGTTCTCCCCGTGACCTGCGTGGGTTTTCTCCGAGCTCTTCGGTTTCCTCCCACACTCCAAAGACATACAGGTTTGTAGGTTAATTGGCTTGGTATAAATGTAAAAACTGTCCCTAGCGGGTGTAGGATAGTGTTAATGTGCGGGGTTCGCTGGTCGGCAAGGACCCGGTGGGCCGAAGGGCCTGTTTCCGCGCTGTATCTCTAAACTAAACTAAGGATGTGAAAGGCACAATGCGAATCATTTGGAAATCATCCAATTTCAACTCCAGGGTACGGATGATCCTTGAATAAATTGGATTTGAGTGCAACTCCTCCATATATGTGAGAGTGATAGGCATAATTGGTGTTCCCAGCAGACTGACACAGGTACTTGATAACAGGCAGTCTTGGAAGCCTATCCTGCCTAGTCAAACCGCATGTCAAAAACCTCGGCATGATATTTGACTCTGCATTAAAATTTGATAAGCAAGTCAACGCTGTGGTAAAAGCCAGCTTCTTCCAACTTCGAACCATAGCTAAAATCAAACCTTTCCTCAAATTCGACGACACAGAAAAAATCATTCACGCTTTCATTTCCTCCCGCCTAGACTACTGCAACTCCCTATACACTGGGATCAGCCAATCTTCCCTGTCCCGCCTGCAACTGGTCCAAAACGCCGCAGCGAGACTCCTGACGGGTACCCGTAAAAGGGACCACATCACCCCGATTCTGGCCTCTCTCCACTGGCTCCCTGTACGGTACAGAATCAACTTCAAGCTCCTCCTATTCACGTATAAAGCCCTAAATGGACACTCCCCCCCCCTACATCAAAAATCTTCTAACCCCCCTCTCTAACTCCAGGTCCCTCAGATCGGCCGACTTGGGGCTATTCACTATCCCGCGGTCTAGGCTTAAACTCAGGGGTGACCGCGCTTTTGCGGTTGCAGCTCCTAGACTGTGGAACAGCATCCCTCTCCCGATCAGAACTGCCCCCTCCATCGACTCCTTTAAGTCCAGGCTCAAAACATATTTCTACTCCCTAGCGTTTGAGGCTCATTGAGGAGGCGCTGTGAACTGTTTGCGTGCTACTGTATGTTTTCATTTTTTTTTTCTATTGGAACCTAATCAAATGTACAGCACTTTGGTCAACGTGGGTTGTTTTTAAATGTGCAATACAAATAAAATTGACTTGACTTGACTTGACTTGACTTGCGCTGCGTTAATAGATGGATGACGAACATCAGCACATTATTCTGCCAGAAGGGAAAGGGTTTAAAAAAATCCATACTGGTACATTTCACACAAAGAGCATCAGAACTCATATAGGTGTGAGGGAGATTGCTGTGGACACACCAGTAGGTGAAACTTCAGAGCACACATATGTCTCCCGTTGAAATAGTAGTGCTGAGATAAATGGGGCATGTTTAAATTAAACTGATTAAGACAGATACTAGGAGACAGAGGAATGACAGTCCACAGTGTTAACCACTCAACTGTAATTTTCAGGCTCCAATGCCAGATGTGCTGTTATCTTTTATAACAGGTATGTTCCTCCACAAACCTTTCCTTGAAGGCACAGGTAGATAGGGTGGTCAACAAGGTTTTTGGCACATTGGCCTTCATCAGGCAGAGTACTGAGTATGGAAGTTGGGAGGTCATGTTGCAGTTATATAAGATGTTGGTGAGGTCGCATTTAGAATATTATGTTCGGTTCTGGGCATTGTGTTATAGGAAAGACGTTGTCAAGCTGGAAAGGGTACAGAGAAGATTTACGAGGATGTTGCCAGGACTGGAGGGTCTGAGCTATAGGGAGAGGTTGAGTAAGCTGGGAATCTATTCCTTGGAGCGCAGGAGGATGAGGGGTGATCTTATAGAGGTGTATAAGATCATGAGTAGAATAGATCGGGCAGATGCACAGAGTCTCTTGCCCAGGGTAGGTGAATTGAGGACTAGAGGAGAAATAGGTTTAAGGTGAAGGGGAAAAGATTTAATAGGGATCTGAGGGGAAACTTCATCACATAAAGGGTGGTGGGTGTATGGAACAAGCTGCCAGAGGAGGTAGTTGAGGCAGGGATTATCCCAACATTTAAGAAACAGTTAGACAGGTACATGGATAGGACAGGTTTGGAGGGATAGGGACCAAATGCGGGCAGGTGGGAGAAGTGTAGCTGGGACATTGTTGGCCGGTGTGGGCAAGTTGGGCTGAAAGGCCTGTTTCCACACTGTATCACTCTATGCCCTTTTGAGCATTTGGATTTTTCTCATCGGTAGTTGCAGTTTTACAAACTTGTGCATATACTTCAAAGTTTAAAATTGCCTCTGATCACTGTAAGATTCACTGAGAAAGAAACAGTTATATTCACAGCAGAAACAATCAAACACAGCTCTGGGCCAATGATTTAATTATGATATTTCATTAAAACTTGTTAGAAAGAAATGCAATAACTATTCAAATTCATTTCTTTATCACCTAAGCTTTTTTGATGAATTTCTGCTGTCACTTTTATGCCAGTCTAAATAAGTCTGTAGATACAATTAATGACTTAATTTTGGAATATTTCAATTAATTCGTTTAGATTGCACTTTCAAGGTTTATGAGTATTTACGTTTTTTACAGCTTGGTTAAAATTAAGAAAGTAATTGTGTGTGGAATAAAACAAAACTTCAAGCAGATTTCTCAGAAGAAAGTAACTTAGAAATTCTGAATGATTATAAAACCTGACAGATGCACATTCAAAGTTATAAAATCCGATTTTTTATAATTAACAATTCAGGATTGCACGTTTTCTGTTATTGAAACTGAAAGAAGGCCTTGATTCTTAGACTGTGGAGATAGCACAACGGTGCAGTGAAAATAAAAGGCATTTTAGTTTCCTTTAGAAAGGAGATGAGGAAGAATTTCTTTATAATAATATAATACATTTTAATAATAATAATAAATAATAAATGTTATTTGTCATATGTAGGCACGTTGGCACAAGGTCAATGGTACAATGAAATGCATTTGACAAGACAACGGGTCACCTCAGCAGTAATATTCCAAGGATAAATAAGATAAAAAATGACATTAGTAAGGTAAAAAGACAATATTAAAAATAGGTAAAAAGACAATATTAAAAATAGGTAAAAAGACAATATTAAAAATAGGTAAAAATACAATATTAAAAATAATCAACATATTTGATGTGAAATGTGTTCATGAGTTCAGAAGCCTGATGGCCTGATGATAGAAACTGTTCTTAAGTCTGGTCCTTAAGTTCAAGGATGATGAATCTGTGTGGTTCTTTGCCACAGAAGGCCGTGGATATTTTTCGTAAGGCGGAGATTGACAGATTCTTGATTAGTTACGGGCGTCATGGGGTTGTGGGGAGAAGGCAGGAGAATGGGGTTTGGAGGGAGAGATAGATCAGCCATGATTGAATGGCGGAGTGGACTTGATGGTCCGAATGGCCTAATTCTACTCCTAGAACCTATGACCACATGAAGTTAAAAGACAGATACATGAATTGGAAAGATTGAGATGGATATGGGCCAAATGCAGACAAATGGGACAGGAAAGTTGGGCTGAAGAGCCTGTTTCCACACTGTATGACTCCATGTCTCTATGACTCTACTGTAGGTATGGTGGTACAAAATCTGGCAAGTGATGGTTGGGGGGGGGGTGATCAGCAGATGGGTGGATAAAGCCTTGATTTGGGTGCACATTTGGGTTGGGTGGGGGAAGGGGGGAGATTAGCGAGAGGAAAGCAGGAGGGGAAAGAAGAGATACAAATTGGGTGGGGGTGGGGTTACTTACAATTGGAGAATTCAATTTACAACCAGGGGGAGGGGAGGGTGAAGGTGTAAAGGGATTCTAATAAATCTGCCTGCAAACCCTTCAAATTCAATACATGCTTCCTGAAGTTTGGTAACCCAGAATCGAATCAAACTCTTCTCCACTGATGAGCAAAGTGCTCCCACTTTCTACTCCTACTTCCGTGAAATGAAAGAGAACTTTCTATGAGCTTTTCTATATTTGTGCATTAGTTTTTCAGTGGCGTATGTTCTGAGACACTCAAGTCCATGGTTTCTTCCCGTAGTATTGAGTCTCTTGCTGTCAGACAATTTTCTGATCTTCTTTCTTTGATCCCAAATGTATGGCCCCAGCTACATCAAACTCCTGCCACTAGTTTACTAACCCTTTTAAATTTTCCACTCCCCTTTTAGATTGTATTTGTTCCTATTTACACGTTTTACTTTCACCAACATATTCTTGTTTTTGACCTTGGTTATACAATTCCTTAGGTTACACAATTTATCCAGGTCACCTTCATAAAAATATAATTAAATTCGTGATTACCATTATCAAGTTCATAGCCGGTTGAGATACCATTTCAATTCTTATACTGCCTAATAAGAGTGAGGAAAGATAGCTTAGTACTTTGTTTGATTAAAAAATTGAGTTGCAGTAATTTGAAAGAGAGTACATTTATTTTCATCTGTAAGATTTATGATGGACTCATAGTGCTAGTGTATATTTTTATTTAGTGACAATGGGAATGTTTTATGCAAAGAAAGCATTGTTACTTTCATTATTTTGAGTTAAGCTATTACTATATATATATATATAAAATCTATATATATATACATACACACACACACACACACACACACATATATACATTTATATTTTATATATAAAATCTATATATATATATATACATACATACACACACACACACATATATATATATAGACACTATATATATATATATATATATAGACACAAAATGCTGGGGTAACTCAGCGGGTCAGGCAGCATCTCGGGAGAGAAGGAATGGGTGATGTTTCGGGACGAGACCTTTCTTCAGACATGTATATATATATATATATCATCAGTAGTTCTGTGGAGGAGATGCTAATGCATTTCCCTGCCTTTTGTACTAAAATCTGATTATAAAATGAATTTAACTGGATTCCATGCAATGCTGCAACCCTTCCAAAATAATTAGCCAGGATTGCAGTTTCACTCATTGTCTTAACAAGGCATAAAGTGTTCCTCTTTGACAAACACTAATTTGCGTAACCACAAGGTTAATTATGATAAATGCCCCATTCTGCAAAACGCTGTGCGTGGGAAGACTAATATGAGCTAATGATGTGCAGGGAATGATATACACTGATTTTAGGTTATTGAGGGTACTGCAAATAATGCACATCATTGTGTGTTATTGTTTGTCTATTGTGGTTACGTTGTTTACTTATAATATGTTATTTGTATGAAAGACCTTTCCAAAGCCTGAATAGCAGTCTGATAATCCCTTCATCAAAACAATTATAAATTTATATCGGATAATGGTAAAGTTATTGTCCCAAAAATTGTGCTTTTTGCAGCAATGCAGTTGAATATTAGCATGGAACTAATTGTGCGGTATCTACTGCCAGGTTTTTAGAGTCTGTGATTTTCCACCTTGTATGGAAAACAATGTACGGTGATGCCTAAATGTGCAGAGCCTTCCAACAATAAGCAATTCACACCGGGCGGCACGGTGGCACAGCGGTAGAGTTGCTGCCTTGCAGTGCCAGAGACCCGGGTTCGATCCCGACTACGGGTGCTTTTCTGTACGGAGTTTGTACATTCTCCCCGTGACCAGCGTGGGTTTTCTCCGGAATCACCGGATTGCTCCCACACTCCAAAGACGTACAGGTTTGTAGGTTAATTGGCATGGTATAATTTTAAAATTATCCCTGCTGTGTGTGTAGGATAATGTCAGTGCGAGGGGATTGCTGTGCAGCATGGACTCGGTGGGCTGAAGGGCCTGTTTCTGTGTTGTATTTGTAAACTACACATTTATTTGTATTTGTAACATGGTCCAATAACACTGCTGCGCTGGTCAAGAAGGCACAGCAATGACTGATCTACCTAAGAACACTGAAGAAGTCTGGTCTACCCCAACAGCTGCTGACGACATTCTACCGCTGCACCATAGAGAGCATCCTAACACATGGCATCCCTGTGTGGTACCTCAGCTGCACGGAGGCAGAGAGGAAAGCTCTTCAGCGGGTAGTCCATAGAGCTCAGCGGACCATCGGAACACAGCCACCAGCCTTGGAGGGCATCGACAACACACGATGCCTCAGAAAAGCCACCAGCATCCACAAAGACTCTTCACACCCCTGCAACAGTCTGTTCGAACTTCTACCATCGGGCAGACGATACAAGGCCTTCTACGCCCGCACCTCCAGACTCAGGAACAGCTTCATCCCCAGGGCCATAGCTGCTATGAACCGGTCCTGCTGAGCCGGATGGTCACATCGCACAGTGAACCTGCACAGATCTACTTGCACTTTATTCTGTTTTAAAACTGTTACAATTTGTTTCATTGGGTTGTTTAAATTAATACTGACTAGCTAATTAAATTATTGCATCGTATGGGAGGCGCATTCCCAATCTCGTCGTACCCCTGTACAATGACAATACAGATGTATTGTATTGTATTGTAATGTATTGTATTGTAAAAACTAAAGTAAACCTGGATGCCACCTCTGGAAAATGAATGTTCACATGCATGGCTTACAAATGCAGGCAACAAATGCAAAATCATGCCATTACAATGAATACGAAGACCTCCTTCACCAACACCTAAAGGGACCTGACTGAGTCGGTTCCAGCAAATGGAACCTGGATTGTGAAATGGATTCAGGTAGGTATATTTTAAGTAGAACCCGCCCCTCCTTTTTAAATTTAGTTTGATTTAGTTTAGAGATACAGCGCAGAAACAGGCCCTTCGGCCCACCGGGTCCGCGCCGACCAGTGATTCCCGCATATTAACACCATCCTACACCCACTAGGGACAATTTTTACATTTACCAAGCCAATTAACCAACAAACCTGTACGTCTTTGGAGTGTGGGAGGAAACCGAAGATCTGGGAGAAAACCCACGCGGGTCACGGGGAGAACGTACAAACTCCGTACAGACAGTACCCGTAGTCGGGATCGATCCCTGATCTTTGGCGCTGCATTCGCTGTAAGGCAGCAACTCTACCGCTGCGCCACCATGCCGCCATCCCGTGTGTTACACCATAGGTTTGTCAAACCAATATCCTAGCCCATTGTCACCAAACGTCTCAAACTCTATCACCACGTCTTCACATTTACCCAGTTGTGAACCTGCCCTCTTGGAGTCGAGCTCCAGCCCTCCCAGAAACTGACATGTCCTTGAGGTCCCAAAAAACAACTGCAATTGCTGGTCAATTGCGCACAAGGGGCACAAAGTTCTCCCGTAACTCAGCAGGTCAAGCAGCATCTTGGAGAACGCGGACAGACTAATTGCGGGGAGAGGGGTGGGGGGGAGAAGATAGCTGGAAGAGGGGAGAGAAAGGTCGAAGCATACCAGGTAATAGGTCGACACAGGCAAGGGGAAGGCGGGGGGGGGGGGGGGGGGGGGGGGGTGAGGGGAGGTTGACAGGCAGAAGATTGGAACAAAGGCCAGCATGGGAACAAGTGTGAGACATGTTTAAAGAGTTGCAGATTGTGAAGCCAGAGGGGGAAGAGGGTGTAGGGGTGATGTGGATGGGAGTCTAGGTGAGGCACAGGGAAGTGAAGGGGGGGGAGAGAGGGTGTGTGTGAGGGCTTTAGGGGTGGTGGAGGTTATTTAGAATTTCCCTAAAATTAGATCCTTCAATGTTTATACCGTTGGGTTGTAAGCTACCCAAGCGGAACATGAGGTGCTGATCCTCCAGTTTGCATGTGGCTTCACTCTGAGGCATTGAGACCCAATCATTTTTTCAATCTCTTACCTTGCCGGAGATGCGATTGTTCCCCGGATCGTATCTCCGGTTTCTCTGCGGCCTAACATCATGGAGCTGGCGGCCTTGCTCCAGACTGACTTTGAGCCCCACCGCGGGGCCGTGGGCTCACCATCGGAGCCTGCGATCCCTTGCCTGGGATCGACGCTCCAACTGCGGCCTGCGGATTTCAACATCGAGGAGCTCGCAGTCTCGGGTAGAGACTGATGTCGGGAAGCTCCTAGGTCGCAAAAGGTTCGACCAGCCGCGCGCGGCCCAGGGTCCGATCGCCCGGCACGAGGGAGCTGAGATTCCCCCCCGATGCAGGAGCTCGATCGCCCCAACACAGAGGGCCCGACGGCCGGCTATGTGAGCCAAGATCGTCCCGTCAACGGAATGCTCGAGGCCCCTGACCGCGGGAGAACAAAGACGATTGAACTTTTCTTTTGCCTTCCATCGCAGCGAGGAATGTGGAAGAGTCACTGTGGTGGATGTCTACGTTAAAATGTATTTTGTGTGTCTTGTTGCTTTTTATTGGTACGACTGTACGGCAAATCAAATTCCTCGTATGTTGCAAAACATACTTGACTAATAAAGTATGAGTATGAGTATAAGTATGAATATGAGGGTACCAATTTCAATCATGCACGTTAATTGTGCACAACCGTGAGGCGAATACACCATACAGCTTTGTTCTGACATGCATCTCAATAAAACTCGTTGTTCATTCAGCACAGGTGGCAAATAAATTCTTGGCAACATGTAGTACTGTAAGACTTGGATCACATCACAGTCCACAAAAGCAAAGATGAGATGTTTTAAGAACTTCTAATTCATTACAATACAATACAATACAATACAATATATCTTTATTGTCATTGTACAGGGGTACAACGAGATTGGGAACGCGCCTCCCATACGACGCAATAAATCAATTAGCTAGTCAGTATTAATTTAAACAACCCAATGAAACAAATTGTAACAGTTTTAAAACAGAATAAAGTGCAAGTAGATCTGTGCCGGTTCACTGTGCGATGTGACCATCCGGCTCAGCAGGACCGGTTCATAGCAGCTATGGCCCTGGGGATGAAGCTGTTCCTGAGTCTAGAGGTGCGGGCGTAGAAGGCCTTGTATCGTCTGCCCGATGGTAGAAGTTCGAACAGACTTGCAGGGGTGTGATGAGTCTTTGTGGCTTTTCTGAGGCATCGTGTGTTGTAGATGCCCTCCAAGGCTGGTAGCTGTGTTCCGATGGTCATCTGAGCTCTATGGACTACCCGCTGAAGAGCTTTCCTCTCTGCCTCCGTGCAGCTGAGGTACCACACAGGGATGTCATGCGTTTGAATGCTCGCTATGGTGCAGCGGTAGAAGGTCGTCAGCAGTTGTTGGGGTAGACCAGACTTCTTCAGTGTTCTTAGGTAGATTATCCTTCTCAATTACCATTACTGGGTGTTATTGATATAAATAAGAGGTGCTGTGAAGTGACGAAGCATATAGTTGTGAGCGTTGTGCCCAGTTGCATGGAGGTTTAAATGTTTGTAGCAAAGTAAGATGTCATTTGACCCTTCTTTCCAAGACTAAATTAAGGACTCATACAAAGATTCAGTTTACACAAACTAAGATTCCTGCATTCTTCTAATATGTTTCACTTCTTCAGTCATCTAACTTTCTTATTACCTGAGCTGATTTAATATTAATTATCGCTTGTAGCAAATATTCCCCATTATGACATGGGAAGTTCATTTTTAACCGAAGATAAATTTCATCCTTAATATAAATAGAGTGTTTTTCTTGAAATAATTGGCTTGTTGAGTCCTTGGTTTGCTCAGTCAAACCAGGTAGGCTCATGACCTGGAGGCAATTTATAGCAGGACCACAAGATTAGTCCCCAGACTTAGAAAACAGAATTAAAAAGACAGTGTAGGAAACCTATCAATTATTCAAAGAAACATATCTATTAGTCAAAGAAACTTGTGAATACATACAAAAGCAGTAAAGAAATAGTAAACGAAATGTGTAGGAAGGAACTGCGGATGCTGGTTTGAACTGAAGATAGACACAAAAAGCTGGAGTAACTCAGCGGGTGAGACAGAGTCTCTGGAGAAAAGGAACAGGTGACGTTTCGGGTCGAGACCCTTCTTCAGGGTGTCGACCCGAAACGTCACCTGTTCCTTTTCTACACAGATGCCGACAGACCCGCTGAGTTACTCCAGCTTTTTGTGACTATCTTCAAAGAAATTGTAAATTCAAGGTTGACTAGTTTAACCTAAATGTGACTGCATTTGAGTTTCTCTCGGATCCCCAGTTACTTTTGAAAATGTGAGGGCACTTTCCAATACAATAAGATACAATATTCAGTCATGCGATAGGTTATATATGGACCATAACAGTGGCAGTCCTTAAGATGTGCATCAGAAGCTGTAACTTCACGTGCTCACATCCCTTCAATGATTTCTCGAGTGTATCGATGAAAACTCTGGTAAGCCAAGGCCAACTATAAATCATGCAGGAATCTAAAAGCAAATTATTGCAGCCTCTGCAAAGCTAAAAATTAAAATTAAACAGAGAGAAACAGAGTAAACAGGTCGATGACTTTTCATTGGTCTTCTTACGAAAGGTCTTCTTGCAAATAGTATGCGATACGCATCTTAGGTAAGAAAAAAAAAACATACTTGTGAGGATTTAAACTTTTTGTATCACTCCATGCAACATGGAAAATACCAAAATATACTGCCCAATGCTACTGACCAGCTTTATGGACAAACTATCTCAAAGTCAGTCAACAAAATCCTTTATATCTAATTCCACTCTTCCCATTTCGCCCTGAACTCTCTCTCTCTCTTTCCATCGCTGGATAATTAGAAAGTGAGACTTCTCAGTTTTCCAATTCAAAGTGTTACAGTAATTAGTGTCATATTTCCAATACGACTGGAAGCCAGAACCAATGGCCTCCTTCGAATTCCTGTGTGGGGCTTTGACTAATTGGTCAGGAGGAAACCCTGCTACATGTCATCAGGACACTCCCCTCTCACGAGCCATTGCATGGCCTTCTCTGTGCTCAGTTGCAGACCATTGCTCTAATATCACATCCAATCTCCTTTCCAGGAGAAAAGCTAAAGCATTGTTTCAGAAAGGCAATATGTGAGAACTCATTTCTTTTAATCAATTCATTTTTATTATAGCTACTATGTGTCAGATCCTCGACTGGATCCGAATGTAGTTTACGTACTAGTTTACGTAAGAGCTCATAGTTGCCTAGCTTATTGCATGACTCCTTGGACATTCCAAAGAACCACACAGTCAATGACTGCTTTTGAAGTCAATTTAATGTTACACGTTGGTCAATGTGGCAGCCGCTTTGAATGGTGCAGAGCAATGTCCCACAAATTGCCCTGACTGGACCATCTATTTCAGTAAGGGTTTTGCCTTCAACTGTATATTTTCATCTTACATTCCGCTTCCCAAAATGCAACAACTCACACTTGCTCTGATTGCAGCTGCACTCCCCTGATGGGTCAAGGCCCCCGACAATATCCTAGGTATCACAAAATGCTGGAGCGACTCAGCGGGTCAGGCAGCATCGCTGGAGAGAAGGAAGGGGTGACGTTTCGACCCTTCAGTCCGAAGAAGGGTCTCGACCTGAAACGTCACCCATTCCTTCTCTCCAGAGATGCTGCCTGACCCGCTGAGTTACCCCAGCATTTTGTGATACCTTCAATTTATACCAGCATCTGCAGTTATTTTCCCAACCCGACAATATCCCAATGCGTAAACACGTTTTAAGGGGCATGGCTACAGGGGTTTCCTGCATTGTCTGCCTACTCCTGTTCCTGGTCACCCTCCTGGTGGTCATCTGCCTGTACTTAAGGCGTGACCACGTCTCTATAACATCTATCTATGATGCTCCCATACTCCTGATAAGCATGAGATCTTCCAGATGCAGCTTGAGTCCTGCCAATATAATAAACGTGAAAAAAGGTTCAGTGTGTGTGTATATACACACCCACACACACACGGACACATGGACACACACACACACACGGACACATACACACACACACACACACACGGACGCATACACGCACACACGCACACACACACACACACACGGACACATACACGCACACACACACACACACACACACACACACACACACACACACACACACACACACACACACGGACAGACACACACACACACACACACACACGGACAGACACACACACACACACACACACACACGGACAGACACACACACACAGATATATATATATATACTAAAACTCTTGTTTGTTTGTTTGTTTGTTCCTGAACTACAACCAAAACGGTACACGATGGCGCGACAATTTTAGGCCCACCTTACTCACCATAATCCCTTTGGTGCTAATGGAAGAGGTTTCATTGAAATCAATGTTATATTTTTAAAGCTATTCACATTTTAAAGTTTAAATCTATCTCCGAGGGAGGGAGGGAGGGAGGGAGGGAGGGGGGTGGATGGAGGGGAGAAAGAGGGAGGATAAGGGGGGTTGAGGGGGATGGAGTTGGGGGGGAATGGGGAGGGGAAGAGGGAGGGGGGAAGGAAGGAGGGAGGGTGTGGAGGGAGAGGGGGAGGGAAGGAGGTGGGAGGGAGGGGGGGGAGGGAGGGGGGAGGGGGTGGGGGGAGAACAATGGTTGTACAAACAGCACTTATTTGGAAAGAAAGTGCTCTGTGCCATGTGTTGTGCCAATGTCCCTGTTAAACCTTCCGAGGCCATGGAATTCTGTGGAACTCTGCAGTACAATTACATGTGATATTTATATTTATATATATATATATATATAAATAAAATAACAATAACAGTCTATGTAGTGCAGAGCTGATTAGAGGTTGCAATGTTTAAGGTGACATTAAAGTCAGTAAGAGACTGAGTGTAACCAGCAGTCAATATATTAATTTTAATTATATGCTGAGTTAGTAGGTAGATAGGAAGATTTTATTCCCGGGGAGTGTGGTTGTGGTCTGGAACTCACAGGAATGATGGTGAGGATGGAAGCCCTCTGCATTTAATGTACTTCCTGTGCTCAAACCAATAAGGCTCAAGACCTAGGGCTGGAAATGGGGGTTTGGCTGGAGAGCTGTTTATTGGCCAGCATGGACATGAAGGGCTGAATGGCCACCTTCTCTGCAACAAATGTCCATGACTCTAAAGAAGTTAATACATTGAACATTGGTACATTTTTTAATTCCTGATAATCAATATGTTTCTTGTGAGATAAAACACAACTGTTTGTCAAAACTTCATGAAAATGCATAAATTGTGCTGGCTCTTGCAGTTGCTGCGTTTGCATTTGACAAGGTTCCATTCCTCATCCGGACGATTAAATCATTAAATCATATTAAATACAGGCAAACCATTCTGCCCCGTCATTGTATCCTTGTAAAACTTTTAAGTATCATAATGCACTCCTTCAATCATGCCGTACGGGAAGCATCTTCCTCGCACTTTCACAGATGCGCTTTAAGTTTCTCGTAAAACCTGCTTGAGATTTCGAGTGGTATCTGCCATTTATGCATTATCTCCTCCCACTGTCCGTGACAGACTCTTGCTCATTCCCTTGTCTGCCACGGAGTTCAATTTATTTGATGCAGTACGATTACTTTCGACATGTGATCATCGGATCTGCACAGAGGGTGCACGTGCTTGCTGTGACCATGTGAGCAGGAAGGAACTGCAGATGCTGGTTTCAATTGAAGACAGACACAAAACGCTGGAGTAACTCAGCGGGACAGGCAGCATCTCTGGAGAGAAGGGATGGGTGACGTTTCGGGTCGAGACCCTTCTTCATTCACCCATTCCTTCTCTCCGAAAATGCTGCCTGTCCCACTGAGTTACTCCAGCATTTAGTGTCTACTAGACAAAGTGGACCCGTTGGGCCCAAACCTCTCCTGCATTGGTGCAGCACCATGTCCTCCCCCCCCTCCCCTCTCTCCTCAACCCCCCCCTCCCCTCTCCCTTCTCCCCCACTCCCCCCTCCCTCCTCCCTCCTCCCCTCCCCCTCCCCTCCTTTTAAACTTTAATGTGTGAATAACTTTAAAATTATAACACCGATTTCAATAAAACTACTTGCATTATCACTAAAGTGACAATGGTGATTAAGGTGGGCCTAAAATTGTCACGCTATCGTGAACCGTTTTGGCTGAAGTTCAGTCACAAACAAGATAACAAACAAGAGTTTTAGTATATAGATTTTGTGATCATGTGAGTGTTTTCTGGGTGCTCCAGTTCCCGTCAACATCCTAAAGATCCTAAAGGCAGGTTAATTGACTCCTGTAAATTACCCCTGCTGTGTAGGATGCAAAAGGTGGGATAACATAGAACTAGTATACGGGTGATCATGGATTGGCGTGGACTCGATTGGCAGAAGGGCCTGGTTCCACGCAGTATCGCTAAACCAAACTAGACGTACACATTCAACAAATAAATTAATTTGTGCTTTTAGGTTTTAGGAACATACCCAAATGGAGGGGGGAGAGGATGAACTTACACCATGAACTTTCATCATTGGCATCCAACTTGTAAACAGCCAGAAGAAAATTGGTAAATCATGCATGATTACACAATGTTTTCAAAAGCTTTGTTTCTGCCTTTGTCGTGGGATTTGTTTGTCATGAGAATATTAGATTGGGCATTTGTCATTAGCCAGTTTGCCCCTTTGAAGTAAATAGTTGGCTTTGGGGAGGACTTGGACACCCTGTCAACATCTAAATGCAAGGTTTGCCACAAGATATTTCTCGAGCTTTTGTCTTTGCTGAGGAGTGATTATAATTCTTTCAAGAACATTTCTAGTCTCAACGATACTTAAGGAAGAAGCTGGCAGAGAGGCCAGGCGAAGGATGATCAAAGAACTTTATATTCCATTGTGCCTGGATCAAGAGCTCTTTGAAATTTCAGTTCATGCCAATGAGAGACAAGCACAGATGTGGGCAACTCCCTGTTGGGTGATCCAGGACTGGTCATTGATGCAGACCTACACCTGGAGAGCCTGCTGCTTTGTTCAGAAATGGAGAGGCACTGGATCCAGTTACCAAGCACTGGATCCAGCTCCCAAGCACTGGATCCAGCTACAAAGCCCTGGATGCAGCATCCAAGCACTGGATCCAGCTCCCAAGCACTGGATCCAGCTCTCAAGCACTGGATCCAGCTCCCAAGCACTGGATCCAGCTCTCAAGCACTGGATCCAGCTCCCAAGCTCTGGATCCAACTCCCAAGCACTGGATCCAGCTACCAAGCTCTGGATCCAACTCCCAAGCACTGATCCAGCTACCAAGCACTGGATTCAGCTCCCAAGCACTAGATCCAGCTCCCAAGCACTGGATACAGCTCCCCAGCACTGGATCCAGCTTTCAAGCATTGGATCCAGCTCCCAAGCACTGGATCCAGCTACCGCACTGGATCCAGCTACTAAGCACTGGATTCAGCACCCACACTAGATCCAGCTACCAAGCACTGGATCCAGCTACCAAGCACTGGATCCAGCTACCAAGCTCTGGATCCAACTCCCAAGCACTAGATCCAGCTCCCAAGCACTGGTTCCAGCTCCTAAGCACTGGATACAGCTCCCCCAGCACTGGATCCAGCTTTCAAGCATTGGATCCAGCTCCCAAGCACTGGATCCAGCTACCCGCACTGGATCCAGCTACTAAGCACTGGATTCAGCACCCACACTAGATCCAGCTACCAAGCACTGGATCCAGCTACCAAGCACTGGATTCAGCACCCGTACTGGATCCAGCTCCCAAGCACTGGATCCAGCTCCCAAGCACTGAATCCAGCTCCCAAGCACTGGATCCAGCTCTCAAGCACTGGAGCAAGCTCCCAATCACTGGAGCCAGCTCCCAAGCACTGGACCCAGCACCCGCACTGGATCTAGCCCCCCAGAAGAGCATGAGGTCTAGGAGCTGACATATTCGGGTCCATGGAAATCAGGCAAACAGTTATGAGAGCATTGGGTGTGGGGGAGGGGAGGTGGAGGGGTGGGGGAGGGGTGGGGGAGGGGATGTGGAGGGGTGAGGGAGGGGGAGGGGGAGGGGAGGTGGAGGGGTGGGGGAGGGGAGGTGGAGGGGTGGGGGAGGGGTGGGGGAGGGGTGGGGAGGGGATGTGGAGGGGTGAGGGAGGGGAGGTGGAGGGGTGGGGGAGGGGATGTGGAGGGGTGGGGGGAGGGGAGGGGGAGGTGGAGGGGTGGGGGGAGGGAGGTGGAGGGGCGGGGGAGGGGAGGTGGAGGGGTGGGGGAGGTGGAGGGGTGGGGGAGGAGAGGTGGAGGGGTGGGGGAGGGGAGGTGGAGGGGTGGGGGAGGAGAGGTGGAGGGGGTGGGGGAGGGGAGGTGGAGGGATGGGGAGGGAGGTGAGAGGTGGGGGAGGGGTGGGGGAGGGGAGGGGGAGGTGGAGGGGAGGTTGAGGGGTGGGGGGAGGGGAGGTGGAGGGGAGGTGGAAGGGTGGGGGGAGGAAGGTGGAGGAGTGGGGAGGAGAGGTGGAGGGGAGGTGGAGGGAGGTGGAGGGGAGGTGGAGGGGAGGTGGAGGGGTGGGGGAGGGGAGGTGGAGGGGGGGTGGAGGGGAGGTGGAGGGGTGGGGGAGGGGAGGTGGAGGGGTGGGGGAGGAGAGGTGGAGGGGTGGGGGAGGGGAGGTGGAGGGGGGGGGGTGGGGGGTGGAGGGAAGGTGGAGGGGTGGGGGGAGGGGAGGGGAGGGATGGGGGGAGGGGAGGTGAGAGGTTGGCGAGGGGTGGGGGAGGGAGGGGAGGTGGAGGGGAGGTGGAGGGGTGGGGGAGCGGAGGTGGAGGGATGGGGAGGGGAGGTGGGAGGTGGGGGAGGGGTGGGGGAGGGGAGGTGGAGGGGTGGGGGAGGGAGAGGTGTAGGGGTGGGGGAGGGGAGGTGGAGGGGTGGGGAGGGGAGGTGGAGGGATGGGGGTGGGGGAGGTGAGAGGTGGGGGAGGGGAGGTGGAGGGGAGGTGGAGGGGAGGTGGAGGGAGGTGGAGGGGTGGGGAGGGGAGGTGGAGGGGTGGGTGAGGAGAGGTGGAGGGGAGGTGGAGGGGTGGGAGGAGAGGTGTAGGGGTGGGGGAGGGGAGGTGGAGGGTGGGGGGGAGGGGAGGTAGAGGGATGGGGGAGGGGAGGTGAGAGGTGGGGGAGGGGTGGGGGAGGGGAGGTGGAAGGGTGGGGGTGGGGAGGTGGAGGAGTGGGGGAGGGGTGGTGGAGGGGTGGGGGAGGGGAGGTGGAGGGGAGGTGGAGGGGAGGTGGAGGGGAGGTGGAGGGGTGGGGGAGGGGAGGCGGAGGGGTGGGGGAGGAGAGGTGGAGGGGTGGGGGAGGGGAGGTGGAGGGGTGGGGGAGGGGAGGTGGAGGGATGGGGGAGGTGAGGTGAGAGGTGGGGGAGGGGTGGGAGGGGGTGGGGGAGGGGAGGTGGAGGGGTGGGGGAGGCAGGATTGAATCTTTTACCTTTTGAGTTGATAGCTGCAGCTTCTACCCCACTTGTTCAGGTCACGCTCCTGTTCTTTACAGAGGTTTGTAGCTGTCCTGGGGAATTCCGCGGCCGCGGTAGGTTTAACAGGGACATTGGCACAACACATGGCACAGAGCGCTTTCTTTCCAAATAAGTGCTGTTTGTACAACCATTGTTGCCCCCATGTGCAGGCGAATAACTGCATTGCATTTCGGAGGTGCCGTGCATTGTATCAGTTCCGTGATAGTGCAGGGAATGTTTGGGAGGTGCAGTAACGCAGATTGCCTTGTCCTGGCTGGTGTTGAGCTACTTGCATGACATTGGAGCTGCACTCATCTCAAGTGAATGAAATGCAATTATCACTCAAGAAACTGCAGAAACTGCTGGAATCTTTAGGAAAAAAACAAAAATGTTGGGAGAATTCAGTGGTCTGGCAGCATCTGTGGAGGGAATGGGCAGATGATGTTTTGTGTCTGGACCTTCCTTTAGACCGATGAAGGGTCCCTGCCCAAAACGTTATCCTATCGCACACTTGCTTTGTGCTTTATGGATGGTGGCGAGGCACCGGGCAATCTGGGAGTGGGTTACTGCCTGTGGGATACCTAGCCACTCAACTGACCAAAGAGCCACCACGTTTATGTTGTTGATCCACTTGAGTCAGTGGGAGCTACCAGAATGCTATGGTGATGAGAGACAAAGGTGCTGGAGTAACTCAGTGGATCAGGCAGCATCTCTGGAGGTCCCTTCTTCAGACTGATTGTCGTAGGAGGGAAGAGAGCTGGGAAGAAGTGGGGACAAGACAAAGCCTGGGAAATGATATGTAGAAGGTAGACACAATAAGCTGGAGTAACTTCAGTCTGAAGAAGGGCCTCGACGTGAAACGTCACCCATTCCTTCTCCCCTGAGATGCTGCCTGACCTGCTGAGTTACTCCAGCATTTTGTGTCTGCCTTTGATTTAAACCAGCATCTGCAGTTCTTTGCCGCACAAACGATATGTAGATGCTGGTACATATAAGACAATAACTGCAGATGCTGGTACAAATCGAAGGTATTTATTCACAAAATGCTGGAGTAACTCAGCAGGTCAGGCAGCATCTCAGGAGAGAAGGAATGGGTGACGTTTCGGGTCGAGACCCTTCTTCAGACTGATGTCAGGGGGGCGGGACAAAGGAAGGATATAGGTGGAGACAGGAAGATAGAGGGAGATCTAGGAAGGAGGAGGGGAAGAGAGGGACAGAGGAACTATCTAAAGTTGGAGAAGTCGATGTTCAGATGCTGGTGGTGGAGTGTGAACATTGAATTCAGCTATTTTAGGAACACCCACCCATTGTTTTCCCTCCTTCCCTGCACACCCACCTCTCCCACTCTCCCACCCCTCTTTTCCCCTTCCACCAATAGCCCTTCCTCTGGCCTCACATTCCATTGCTCCTCTCTCCTATTCTTCCACCCTCCTGCTACCTTTTATCTCTAGCCTCTGTCCGCCCATCAGCAAATCAGACTCCTCACTCGCCCGTATCCACCTATCACTCGCCAGGCTTTGTCCCGCTCCACTCTCTTCCAGCTTTCTCCCGCCTACTGCTAGCCATCTGAGGAAGGTGCCAACCCAAAACATCACCTGACCTTCTCCTCCAGAGACAATAGACAATAGACAATAGACAATAGACAATAGGTGCAGGAGGAGCCCATTTGGCCCTTCGAGCCAGCACCACCATTCAATGTGATCATGGCTGATCATTCTCAATCAGTACCCCGTTCCTGCCTTCTCCCCATACCCCCTGACTCCGCTATCCTTAAGAGCTCTATCTAGCTCTCTCTTGAATGCATTCAGAGAATTGGCCCCCACTGCCTTCTGAGGCAGATAATTCCACAGATTCACAACTCTCTGACTGAAAAAGTTTTTCCTCATCTCAGTTCTAAATGGCCTACCCCTTATTCTTAAACTGTGGCCCCTTGTTCTGGACTCCCCCAACATTGGGAACATGTTTCCTACCTCTAACGTGTCCAACCCCTTAATAATCTTATACGTTTCGATAAGATCTCCTCTCATCCAATATCCAATTTACACCCAATATAGACTCCATGTGTGACCGTTGCAGGCAGAACCAAGCCACTTTAATTCACATGTTTTGGGATTGTCCTAAGTTATCTAATTTTTGGCAATTAATATTTGATATGCTCTCCCAAACTACCACTTTATTCGGTGTCGTAACACAAAATCTTGCATTAAATAATAATAAACGAAATCTTTTGTCTTTTGCCACGATGGTGGCCAGACGACAAATCCTGATCAGATGGAAAGATTGTAACCCTCCAACATTTGCACAGTGGATTAGGGATACGTTGTATTTTATTAAATTGGAGAAGATTAGGTATACTGTTAGGGAATCAGCTGACAAGTTTACATTGATATGGCAACCTTTTCTTAGTTGTATTGATGCTCTAGGCTCTGATAATTTTATGGTTGGGTAGCGTCTTTGATATGTGTGTATGTAATTAAGAGTGGAATTGAAATATTAGAATGGTCCCTGATATGTCTTAACATTCCGATTTTTTTGCTTCCCTCCTCTCTGGGGGTTTTTTGTTGTTGTTTGTTTTTGTTTTGTTTTTGTGTTTTATGTTTAGTATATTGAATGGTATTGTGGGTGGGGGGTGGTGGGTGGGGGGGGGGTACTTATCAGCATTAATGTGTTCATGCATTGAATTATCAAAGCTGTATTAATAAAAATCAGAAATAAACTTTGTTAAAAAAATTTTTTTAAAAAGATCTCCTCTCATCCTTCTAAATTCCAGTGCATACAAGCCTAGTCGCTCCAGTCTTTCAACATATGACAGTCCCGCCATTCCGGAAATTAACCTAGTGAACCTATGCTGCACGCCCTCAATACCAAGATGCCTGGCCCGCTGCATTACTCCACCACTCGGTGCTTTAGTCAAGCTTCCAGCTCCTGCAGTCCCTTATATCTAGAATGTCATGGCGAGTGACAGCAATTGTAATACCTTTGGATATCAGGAGTCAGAGCTTAGATTCCTGCTTGTTGTAGATCGTTATTTGAATTGCGCCTTTATTGCCTCTGTCAGCCCATGCCTGGAACGCCATCTTGCAACACACAAGCATGGATGGTTTTACTTTCTGAGCTGCTGCAAAAGGCATTGGACATAATGGAATCACCAGTCTGAAGAAGGGTCTCAACCTGAAACGTCACCCATTCCTTCTATCCAGAGACGCTGCCTGTCCCCACTGAGTGACTCCAGCATCTTGTGTCTATCTTCAGTGTAAACCAGCACCTGCACTTCCTTCCGACACCAGTGAATATCCCCACTTCGACAGGGCCAACTGAAGATGGTTGTGCCCAGACAACGTCCAGAAGAAAAATAATCATGGCAATTTTCTGGAGCTGGCATGAAACCTGCACGTCTTTGGAGCGTGGGAGGAAACCGAAGATCTCGGAGAAAACCCACGCAGGTCACGGGGAGAAAGTACAAACCCGGATCGAGCCCAGGCCTCTGGTATTGTGAGGCAGTAGCCTTTGGCTTCGGATCATATAGGTGAGTTTCTTTGCCATTTGCTAAGCAAGTGATTGTACGTTGTAACTTGAAGGTATTTATTCGCAAAATGCTGGAGTAACTCAGCGGGTCAGGCAGTATCTCAGGAGAGAAGGAATGGGTGACGTTTCGGGTCGAGACCCTTCTTCAGACTCAGTTACGTTGTAACTTAGTCAGTGGAGCAGGCCATTTTTCAGTATGGCACTGGCAGCTGCCAACCGGCCTTCTCCACTTTGAATCTCGGTTGCATGTTTGCTTTGGTTGTTATGGTTGAATGAACCCTGAGCTTAACTGAGTGGAGCGTATTTCTGCTAATGCTGAAGGACCACAATACTTCAGTGTTAAGCTGCCACATCTGTTCTATATATCTACAGTATTCGTTAGATATACGTGGGGCTCAATTTGAACCACATTATTGTTGCTTCGGGCCACGTACTATCAAGGAAATATTCAAATTAATGTTATCAACTCTCCTGTCAGGCACAAAATTTTATTAATTTGGATTCTCACTTCATTTCATAAGTTCATTCAATCATGGCTGATCTATCTTTCCCTCTCAATCTCATTCTCCTGTCTTCTCCCCGTAACCCCTGACACTCGTATTAATCAAGAATCTATCAATCTCTGCTTTAAAAATATCCATCGAGCTGGCCACCAATTTCTAAATCTATATACTAAAACTCTTGTTTGTTTGTTTGTTCCTGAACTACAGCCAAAACGACACATGATAGCGCGACAATTTTAGGCCCACCTTACTTACCATCGTCACTTTGATGCCAATGGAAGGTTTCATTGGAATCAATGTTATATTTTTAGTTATTCATATTTTAAAGTTTAAATCTATCTCCTAGGGAGGGAGGGATGGAGGGAAGGAGGGAAGGAGGGGGAGGAGGGAGGATAAGAGGGATTGAGGGGGATGGAGTGGGGGGGAGAGGGGAAGGGGGAGGGGAAGAGGGGAGGGGAAGTAGACGGGGAGGGGAGGGGGAGGGGGTGGAGGGAGGAGGGAGGGGAGGGGAGGAAGGGGAGGGGAGGGGAAGGCGGGGAGGAGGGGAGGGGGAAGGGGTGAGAGGCGGGGAGGGGGATGAGGGGAGGGGTAGAGGGGAGAGGAGGGGGAGAGGGAAGGGGGAGGGGGGAGGAGAGGGTGCTGCACCAATGCAGGAGAGGTTTGGGCCTAACGGGTCCACTTGGTCTAGTATTTTGTTTAATTCAAACCCGGGTATGAACCGTGTTGAATGGAGGATGCTCAGTGCGGCGTGAATGCACACGACAAAGAGGCAAGATGGAATGAAATGACTGAATATGTGGCTCCAAGTGAGGAAAGAACCCTGGGTAATCTGTGGGCTAATGCCAGTTGACGAAGAATGTAAAACTTGTAAAACAGTTGCTAAACAGATGCAACACCTGTCCCTCTACTCCTCCCTCGACTCCGTCTAAGGACCCCGACTGCCTTTTCAGGTGAGGCAGAGGTTCACTTGCACCTCCTCCAACCTCATCTACTGTATCCGCTGTTCCAGGTGTGGACTCTTTTACATCGGCGAGACCAAGCGCAGGCTCGACGACCGTTTCTCTGACCTACCTGATCTCCTGGTTGCTAAACACATTAAACTCCTCTTCCCGTTCCCACCCTGACAATAGATATTATAATTTGTACTGGCATATGTGCAAAACAAGATAAGTATATGTCCTCTTGCTGTGTTGATTAATCACATCTAAACTTAGGCTGTAAAGGAGAGAATTTGCCGGCAGTCGCCTAAAAAGACGCCTAAGTAGAACAGGCCCTTAAGGTTCTAAATTCAAAGTACATTCAGTGCCAGTTAAGTCCCCTTGATCATTTCCAGATATTTTTTTTTAAATGCATTAGATGTCAGCATATCACACTACACTAACTGTGCAAGTAGAATTAATTTATGACTATTGAAGGTTTCCTCCAAATGTATTCATCTGCAAGGTTAAAATGAAAAATTGGGTGCATGGGAACTAATAAACCAGTTTTAGATTTACTAAGAAATTGACTACCAAACTCTTCTGTAGCCAGAACATTAGTTTGTATATTTTATTCTAGAAACAAGGAACAGGCAGATGCTGATTTTACAAAAAAAAGGACACAAAGTGTTGGAGTAACTCAACAGGTCAGGCTACGTGTCTGGAGAATATGGATAGGTGACGTTTCTTCAGATGGTGCGGAGGGGGGGAGGGGGAGGGGGATGGGGGAAAGCTGGAAGAGAGGAGGGTCGGGATAAAGCCTGGCAGGTAACAGGTGATTGAATAAAGGTGAGGGTTTTTTTTAATAGGCATTTGGTTGGACAAGGTCAGAAATGAAAAGGCAGAAGCTGTACAACAAAAGGAACGAAGAACTGCAATTTATAAAGCTAGAGAAAAGAATGTGGGTGGACGTAAAGGGGAAGGGGATGATATGGGGCTGGGTGGAGAGAGATGGTGGTGGGGGGAAGGGGGGTGGGGGGATTAGTAGTTGCCTAAAGTTGGAGAATTCAATGTCCTTATTGTTGGGTTATAAGCTACCCAGGTAGAACATGAGGTACTGTTCCTCCAGTTTGTCTTCACTCAGGCAATGGAGGAGGCCCAGGACAGGAAGGTCAGCAGAAGAGGATTTAAAATGGTAGGCGACCAGGAGATCCCGCAGGCCTTGGTAGACCAAGCGTAGGTGTTCGGCAAAATCGCCATCTGGTCTATGCCTGATCTCGCCAATGTAAAGGAGGAAACTTCGGCAGCACCGAAGGCAGTAGGTGAGATTAGGAGTGGAGCACACGAACCCCTGTCTCACCCGGAAGAACTGCTGTGGCTCCTGGTTGAAGGGGAAGGAGGTATATGGCCAGGTGTTACATCTCCAGTGGTTGCAGAAGAAGGGGGAAGAGGTGGCTTGAGTGGGAACAGATGATGAACCAGGGAGTTGCGGAGCAGAAGGCAAAAAGGATTGGGGGCTGGGAAGATGTAACTGGTGGTGGGAACACGTTGAGGATGACGGAAGCGTTGGAAAATGATGTGTTGGATGCGGACGCTGGTGGGATGAAAGTTAAGGACGAAGGAACACCCTACTTGTTCTGTCTGGGGAAAGGTGGAGCAAGAGCAGAACTACAGGACGCAGAGAGGAGGTGGGTAAGAGATCCATCACAAGGCTCAGCGCTGGGACCCCAGATATCTACAATATATATTAACGATTTAGTCGAATAAACTAAATGTAACATCTCCAAGTTTGCGGATGACACAAAGCTGGGTGGCAGTGTGAGCTGCAAAGAGGATGCTATAAGGCTGCAGGGTGACTTGGATAGGTTGGGTGAGTGGGCAGATGCATGACAGATGCAGTATAATGTGGATAAATGTGAGGTGATCCACTTTGGTGACAAGAACAAGGAGGCAGATTATTATCTGAATGGTGTCAGATTGGGAAAAAGGGAGGTGCAACGAGACCTGGGTGTCCTTGTACATCAGTCACTGAAAGTAAGCATGCAGGTACAGCAGGCAGTGAAGAAAGCAAATAGCATGTTGACCTTCATAGTGAGAGGATTTGAGTATAGGAGCAAGGATGTCCAACTGCAGTTGTACAGGGCCCTAGTAAGACCACACCTGGAGTACTGTGTGCAGTTTTGGTCTCCTAATTTGAAGAAGGACATTCTTACTATTGAGGGAGTACAGTGTAGGTTCACCAGGTTAATTCCTGGAATGGCGGCTCTGACATATGGATCAACTGGAATTTAGAAGGGTAACAGGGGATAATATAAAATTCTTCAGGGATTGGACAGACTAGATGCAGGAAATATATTCCTGATGTTGGGGGAGTCCAGAACCGGGGCTCACAGTTTAAGAATAGGGGGTAGGCCATTTAGGACTGAGATGAGGAAAAACTTTTTCACCCAGAGAGTTGTGAATCTGTGGAATTCTCTGCCACAGAACTCACAGAATTCACAGGTGGCGCGGCGGTAGAGTTGCTGCCTTACAGCGAATACAGCGCCAATGTCCCGGGTTCGATCCCGACTACAGGTGCTGTCTGTACGGAGTTTGTACGTTCTCCCCATGACCTGTGTGGGTTTTCTCCGAGATCTTCGGTTTCCTCCCACACTCCAAAGACGTACAGGTATGTAGGTTAGTTGGTTTGGTAAATGTAAAAATTGTCCCTAGTGTGTATATTGTCCCTAGTGGGTTAATGTGCGGGGATCGCTGGTCGGCGCGGACCCGGTTGGCCAAAAGGGCCAGTTTCCGCGCTGTATCTCTAAACTAAACAAAAGAAGGCAGTGGAGATCTATTCAATGGATGTTTTCAAGAGAGAATTAGATATAGCTCTTCGGGCTAACTGAATCAAGGGGTATGGGGAGTAAACAGGAACGGGGTACTGATTTTGGCAGATCATATTGAATGGCCTACCCTATTTTCTATGTTTCGACGTTTCTATCTATGACAGCAGGAGGGAAACCACGTTTATGAACAGATCACAGATTTCCGAGAATGGAAAGCCTCATCTTCGGAGTAGATGCGATGGAGACAGAAAAATTGAGAGTTGGGGCTTGTGTCTTTACAAGAGGCAGGGTGGGAGGAAGTGTAGTCCAGATAACCGTGGGTGTCGGTGGTTTTGTAGCAGACGTCAGTCGATGGCCTGTTCCCTGAGATGGAGACAGACTGATCAAGAAAGAGGAGGGAAGAGTCAGAGTTAGAAACGTCACCCATTCCTTCTCTCCAGAGTTACTCCAGCATTTTGTGTCTATCTATGGTGTAAACCAGCATCTGCAGTTCCTTCCTGCACATAAATAATTTCTAATGTCAAATTGAAGTATTTTAAATTGGGTTCCGAGATATAAGAGATCGCAGATGCTGGAATCTTGAGCAAAATACAAAGTGCTGGAGGAATTCAATAGATCAACAGTATCTGTAGAGAAAGGTAGGCTGGTGATGTTTCAGGCAGGGATGTTTGTTCAGATTAATCGAAGCGGGGAGTTGGAAATATGTGTTGGAATCAATTTCAGCTGGCTTAATCAAATTACACCAGTTGCCAAAGTGAAAAAAAAACACTTGTCTAAACTAGTGCGATTCGTAGTAACATTGTAGTATATAAAAATTAATTTACCAGCTTGACATATTTTTCAGGCAAATTTGCGAGCAATTTTTCATGAAAATCTGCCCTACGGAAACATCATGGGAATTTTTATTTCCTGTTCGAACCTTTTACTTGCTATTTATTGCTATTGGAAAGGAAGTTGCAAAGACATTAAAGAGGCATAAAATGTCAATGAAAAGCCTACAGGATGTAGTACATTTGTCTTACACAAAGCGTTTCAGCAATTTAGCCTCTTTACACCTAAACAGCTGTGCTGTGTAAAGGCCTGTAATGAACAATATATGACTATTGGCACAAATCACACGACACAGCAACGGCCTTATTACTGGTGTTCGACAAGCTGTGCAATTATGTTGTACAAATCTCAAAACCTGCTGCTCAATGCGCCAACTGGGAATTATTGGGATAATGAAGGGGGACAAAGTGCTTCTTGCTACTTTAGCACAGCCACTCTCTTGTAAGCCTGACACGAGTTCATTCTTGTCGATACCTGCTGCTGGTAGCTGGCGAAAGCACATTTTTCCTGACGATGCATTTCCTAATTAGCTGTGACACAAGTTTTGGAGGGCAGAAATGTCCAATAACTAATCTGCAGCTAGAATTGCTGGAAGCCAATTCTCCACTCAAATGGCGAATTCATTCTTCCAGTGAAGTAACATTTTGAACATAATTATACCTTGTGTTCTGAGGTAGCTTTAACTATTTCCATTTCTTGGAATGGCGAGTCTTCCATCACATGCAGAATTTACATTTTGTTTACATAATGTGTGGCTTCTCTACGAGGCTCTTACCAAAGGGTTTTAGGTTCAATTCTCTGTTCAATATCGTAGTTACTTTGAGATAGTAAAATGGCCAAGACTCTGTATTCTTGATGGAATTGAAAACACAGCAACCAAAATTGGAGACAACCTCTGGTGGCCAGTAGCTAGGTTTAGGTTTAAGTTCGTTCTTGTCACATGTACCGACGTACCATTCAGAAGCCTGATGACAGAGGGGGAGAAGCTGTTTCTCAGTCTGGTGGTGCGTGTTTTCAAGCTTCTGTGCCTTATGCCCGACAGGGAGAGGAGAAGAAGGAATGGCTGGCGTGGGACAAGGCTTTTCAAGGCAGCATGAGGTATAGATGAATTCAATCATGGAGAGTCGGATGTGTGTGATGGACTGATGGGGCACATCTACAACTCTCTGCAATTTCTTGTAGTCTTGGGCAAAGATATTCCCAAACCAACCAGCATGGTGGCACAGCGGTAGAGTTGCTGCCTTACACAAAATGCTGGAGTAACTCAGTGGGACAGGCAGCATCTCTGGAGAGAAGGAATGGGTGATGTTTCGGGTCGAGACCCTTCTTCAGACTAGTTAGGGAAAAGGGAAATGAGAGATATAGGCAATGATGTAGAGAGATAAAAAACAATGAATGAAAAATATACAAAAAAGTAACAATGATAAAAGAAACAGGCCATTGTTATCTGTTTGTTTGGTGAAAACAAGAATCTGGTGCAACTTGGGTGGGGGAGGGATGGAGAGAGAGGGAATGCCGGGGTTATTTGAAGTTAGAGAAATCAATATTCGTACCAATGGGCTGTAAGCTGCCCAAGCAAAATATGAGACGCTGTTCCTCCAATTTGCATTTCCCCTCACTCTGACAATGGAGGAGACCTGGTACAGAAAACTCGGTGTGGGAATCAGAAGGGGAATTAAAGTGTTTAGCAACCGGGAGAACAGGTAGGTTCAGGCGGACTGAGTGAGACGATCACCCAGTCTACTTTTGGTCACGCTGATGTATAAGAGTCCACATCTTGAACAACGGATGCAGTGGATGAAATTGGAGGAGGTGCACGTGAACCTCTGCCTAACCTGAAAGTACTGTCTGGACAGAGACGAGGGAGGAGGTATAGGGACAGGTGTAAGAAGGAACTCCAGATGCTGGTTTAAACCAAAGATAGACACATAAAGCTGGAGTAACTCAGCGGGACAGGCAGCATCTCTGGAGAGAAGGAATGGGTGACGTTTCTGATCGAGACCCTTCTTCAGACTGGTTAGGGATAAGGGAAACGAGAGATATAGACGGTGATGTGGAGAGATAAAGAACAATGAATGAAAGGTATGCAAAAAAGTAAAGATGATAAAGGAAACAGGCCATTGTTAGCTGTTTGTTGGGTGAAAACGAGAAGCTGGTGCGACTTGGGTGGGGGAGGGATGGAGAGAGAGGGAATGCCGGGGCTACTTGAAGTGAGATAAATCAATATTCACACCACTGGGCTGCAAGCTGCCCAAGCGAAATATGAGATGCTGTTCAGGTGTTGCATCTCCTGCGGTTGCAGGCAAATGTACCTGTCTCTGTTGTGACTAGGGGGAGGGGGAGCAAGGGCGGAGCTGTGGGGTACCGAGGAGACATGAGTGAGGGCCTCATCTATGATGGGAGAGGGGAACCCCCGTTCCCTAAAGAATAAGGACATCTCGGATGTCCAGGTATCCCTAAAGAATGTGGACTAACTGTCGGCGTGACATCAACCGTCTCAACGTTTCACTCCCTGTACCTTCTCCAACCTCACCCCCTCTGAACGAACAGCTCTCCGCTCACTCTGCAGCAAGCCTGACATTATCATCAAACCCACCGACAAGGGAGGTGCCGTGGTAGTCTGGCGAGCTGACCTCCACCGCACTAAGGCCAGACGCCAGCTCTCAGACACCTCCCCTACCTATCCTTGGACCATGACCCCACAGATGAGCACCAGGCCATAATCTCACAGGCCATTTCTGATTTCATCACTTCTGTCTGTCTGTCTGCCTTCCACAGCCCCCAACCTTATCGTTTCCCAGCCCCGCACAGCCCGGCTTTACCTTCTCCCCCAAAATCCATAAACATTCTTGAGGGAACGGGGGTATTCCCCTCTCCCATTATAGATGTCTCCTTGGTACCCCGCAGCTCCGCCCTTGCTCCCCCTCCCCCCAGTCACACCAGAGACAGAGTCACCCTGGTCCTCACCTTTCACCCCATCAGCCGTCGCATACAACACATAATCCTCCGCCTTTTTCGCCACCTCCAACGGGATCCCAACACTCGGCAGAAGGCAGAGCTATAATCGATCAATAAGTCTCATTTCGGAGTTCTTGATATCTACTTGTTCCAGAGATAAGGTTACGTGCAGGGAGATGGCACCTGCCGTGGCTTGATGTGGCAGTGAACAAACTGAGGTGGATCACGGCTGGCTGGCTGTGAGGCTGGAGTGCCACCACCAGTCTCCCGCAGTAACCATTCTGAATTAGTATCCCAGCAAATATGAGTAAAATCTTGTATAATTGCCATTGCTTCCATCCCTATCTGAATACAATGTGTTTTTGTTTTTAGTCAGGGTGTGTGATACACCTGAAAACTCATGAAGTAACTAAATACTCATGAAGTAACTAAATACTGCTCCAACTCAGGTTGGTGCCAGGGGTTGTGGGGAGAAGGCAGGAGAACGAGGTTAGGAGGGAGAGATAGATCAGCCTTGATTGAATGGCGGAGTAGACTTGATGGGCCGAATGGCCCAATTCTGGTCCTATCACTTATGAACTGATGACTCAATCAGTGTAAAACGAACTGACTTCCAAGGCTTTTCTTACAATCCCCATGCACTGTTTAGTAATCTTTACCACATTGTCCTGGTTTACCGGGACGGTCACGGTGGTGCAGCGGTAGAGTTGCTGCCTTACAGTGAATGTAGCGCTAGAGACCCGGGTTCGATCCTGACCAAGGGTGCTGTCCGTACGGAGTTTGTACGTTCTCCCCGTGACCTGCGTGGGTTTTCTCCGAGATCTTCAGTTTCCTCCCACGCTCCACTAGGTGTAAATGTAAAAATTGATTGTCCCTAGTGGGTGTGGGATAGTGTTAATGTGTGGGGATCGCTGGTCGGTGCAGACCCGGTGGGCCGAAGGGCCTGTGTCTCTAAACTAAACTACCTTTCATTAATACTCGATGACATGGAATCAACGCTGTTGTAAAGTCAGGGAGGGATTGAAGATGAAGGCAAGATTGAGCCAGTGCATGACAACTTTGCATGGAGGCCCCAACGGATAAGCCTACATCGCTTGCAATACATTTGGCATATTAACGGATCATCCCTGGAAATGACTGAAAAACTGTAAGGTTGAGCGTCTTCTGTGCGTTTCCGTGAATGGATGCAGACCATTTACAGCTCCTCATTGATCTAAATATGTCGTTCTTTCGACATGAAGTCTTTTGTTAAGGTTGTCACTCTGTTGATGGAGTCTTCTGAACATTCCCCCAACTGCCTGCTTCCACATTGACAACCATGGTTAGAATGTCATCCGTATTACACAAACATTGCGATATTTCCTGGAGCATAATATATATATCGTTGGTTGAAATATTTTAGTTACCGACAGTATCTTGGTCTACAAATACAACATAGTGAGTGCTATTTGTCAAGTAGTGATAACCACCCATTCTCCACCAACATAAAACTGGGCATACATGTGGGGCAGATGGGACAATGAAGACATTTGCTACTGCAAACTCAGCAGTTTTCAAATACACAGGACGTGGTTAAAATCCAAAGTGCCAAATGTCAACTTGCTCCCGGTGGTGATGGGAGGCTTATGCATTCACCTATGCTCCTCCGATGTTGAGAAAGGCTGAGCAGACACATCATTGGGGTTATCAAGTGGGCACCTACTTTCATCGACGTTTCGCTGATTGGACCCACGACGTCTCCAGTAGGCTCAGCAGTGCATTCTGGCGTCCCAGAACCACCCCCCTCTGCATCTGCCTAGCCGGCTTATTTGGGAGAGCAGATGGGGTCTTTTCTCTTCCGCCAGAGCCACTGGCTACTCCGCTCTGCCACCCGTGATGTTTCCTTGATGGCCTGGCGTAGGGCTTGTCTGCTGATCCCCAGGTCCTACATCAGTCTTACGGTAGATGCTGCCACAAATCCTCGACATCCAACTTCTACCGGGAGTGGATTACGCGTCAGCCAGAAGGGTCTCGACCCGAAACGTCACCCATTCCTTCTATCCAGAGATGCTGCCTGTCCCGCTGAGGTACTCTAGCATTTTGTGTCTATCTTAGATTATTATTATTTCGTGTCATCACTCAACTGTTTGCCAATAGCGAGCAAATTTTAGTAACTTGTGGCTGGCCTCTGCAAGATCCTTAACAGTGCATGTGTTGTGCAGCACGTCACAGCTCAGGAGATGTCCCATAGTCTGGAGGCCCCGTCCACACTGGCAGTCTGCCGCATCTTCAGTATATCCCCACATCAGCGTGTTCGATTTGCTCCTCCCCACGCCTGTCCGCAGAGTGTTGAGACTGCGCCAGGTTATCTACGGTTGGTCGGTACCTGGTGGAGGTTTCTCAGAGGGATCGATTGCCATGTGAATGTCTTCTGGGCTGTCTACCTTAGATAGGATTATTCCTTGTCACCTTATGTTTCATTAAAGGTCACTTTATTACTTCCATTGAGCAGGTTACTCGGTTGTTTGTTATATATTAATGAATTGGAAGGAGACATAGGTGGCCTGATTAGTAAATTTGCCGATGATTCAAAAATTGGTGAAGTTGTGGATAGGCTGTCAAAAGACATAGCAGAACTGTTGGAAATCTGGGCAGAGAGATGGTTGATGGAGTTTAATCTGGACAAGTGTGAGATAATGGATTTTGGGAGGTCAAATGC
Source organism: Rhinoraja longicauda (assembly GCF_053455715.1). Taxonomy (NCBI): domain Eukaryota; kingdom Metazoa; phylum Chordata; class Chondrichthyes; order Rajiformes; family Arhynchobatidae; genus Rhinoraja; species Rhinoraja longicauda. The sequence goes on from NC_135968.1 coordinate 42,759,493, forward strand.
AAAAAAGGGAAGCATGCAGTAAATGACAAGACCCTCAGGAGTATTGATGCTCAGAAGGATCTCAGGATGCAAGTCCATAACTCCTTATACACTGATCACTGACAGGCGAAGTGAATAACATTGATTATCTTGTTGCAATGGCACCTGTCAAGGGGTGGGATATATTAGGCAGCAAGTGAACAGTCAGTTCTTGATGTTGACGTGTTGGATGCAGGAGAAATGGGCAGGAATAAAGACCTGAGCGACTTTGGCAAGGGCCAAATTGTTATGGCCAGACGACTGGGTCAGAGCATTTCAAAAAAAAGGCAAGGCTTGTGGGGTGCTCCCGGTCAGCAGTGGTGAGTACCTACCGACAGTGGTCCGAAGAGGGTCAAACCACAAACCGGCGACAGGGTGTTGGGCGCCCAAGGCTCATCGATGCGCGAGGGCAACGAAGGCTATCCCGTCTGGTCCGAACCGACAGAAGGTCTACTGTGGCACAAGTCACAGAAAACTTTAATGGTGGTCACGGGAGGAATGTGTCACAATACACAGTGCATGTATGGGGCTGCACACGGAGGACCAACAGCATATTAGGCAGGTGGTCATGATGTTTTGGCTGATCGGTGTAAGTGCCAATGTTAGAGGATAGGATGGTAAAGGGTGTGTATGGCATGTTTGCCTTTATCTGTTGGGGGCATTCAGTGCGAAGGTTAGCAAGTAATGTTACAGCAGTATAAAACTTTGGCTGGGCCTCATTTGGAATATTGTGTGCAGTTCTGGTCACCGCACCTTAGGATGCCGTGGCTTTGGAGAGGGTTCAGAAGACATTCACCAGGGGGTTACGTGGGTTGTAGTGCATTAGCTATGAAAGGAAGGCTGGACAAAGTTTGAGTGTTGTTTCCTTTGGAACATCAGAGACTGAAGGATATCCTGATGGAAGTATATCAAATTGTGAGATTTTTTTAGATTTAGAGATACAGCGCGGAAACAGGCCCTTCGGCCCACCGAGTCCGCGCCGCCCAGCGATCCCCGCACATAGTGGAGGAGATAGAGACTTTTTCCCAGCGCAGAAATACTAAATAACAGAGGCCATAGGTTTGAGATGAGGGTGGGAAAGCTTGAAGAGATCTACAAGGCAGGTATTTTACAGAGAGAGTGCCTGGAACATGCTGCCATGATAAGTGATCGCAGCAGATAATGTACCTGTAGGAACGTTTATGAGGCATTTCGATAGACATATAAACAGGCAGGGAATAAATGGCTACTACAGATCATGTATGCAGGCAGTTAGCATTAATTAGAATGCCGTCATTGTTGGGACAGCCAAGATGGGCCAAAGGGCCTATCCTATGCTTTACTGGCCGGCACGGTAGCGCAGCGGTAGAGTTGCTGCTTTACAGCGAATGCAGCGCCGGAGACTCAGGTTCGATCCTGACTACGGGTGCTGCACTGTAAGGAGTTTGTACGTTCTCCCCGTGACCTGCGTGGGTTTTCTCCGAGATCTTCGGTTTCCTCCCACACTCCAAAGACGTACAGGTATGTAGGTTAATTGGCTGGGTAAATGTAAAAATTGTCCCTAGTGGGTGTAGGATAGTGTTAATGTACGGGGATCGTTGGGCAGCACGGACTTGGAGGGCCGAAAAGGCCTGTTTCCGGCTGTATATATATGATGATGATGTTATAGATTCTATATCTGCTGTAGGTATCAGCCTGTTACTCTACACCACTTTTACCATTGAAGCTTGATTAGCTTTTCTTCTGAGTTTTCAGTGCAAAGGGGGATGGATGGGTTTGCAATGGTTTTGTTCGCCATTTGCTTTTATACACATTAAAAAAAGACACAAAGTGCTGGGGTGGCTCAATGGGTCAGGCAACATCTCTGGAGGAGATGTTTCAGGTCAGGACCCTTGTTCAGACTGAACGTAGCAGTGTGGAGAGAGCGGGGAGAGAGGCGAGAGCAAGAGAAGCCAGGTAAGTGATAGGTGGATACAGTTGTCCGCCCATCTGTACAATGTGCAAAGCAGGATGAGTTCATCTGCAGATGATACTAAAGTGGATGGTGATGTAGATAGTGAGGATGGCAATCAAAGATTACAGCAGGATCTTGATCAGATGGGATAGTGAAGTGAGAAATGGTTAATGGAGTTTAATGCAGATAAGTGTGAGGTGCAGGGAAGTCAAATCAGGGCAGGACCATCACCGTGAATGGCAGGGCTCTGGGGAGTGAGGCAGAAACAGAGGGATCTAGGAGTGCAAGTACATAGTTCTTGAAAGTGGTGTCACAAGTAGGCAGGGTGGTCAAGAAGGCATTTGGCCTTCATCAGTCAGGGTATTGAGTATAAAAGTCAGGATGTTACTTTTCAGTTTTACAACACATTGGTGAGGCCACATTTGGAGTATTCAATTCAGTTATACTAACACCATTACAGGAAAAATATTGTTAAGCTGGTTGGAGTGCAGAGACAGTTTATGAGGATGTTGCCAGGAATTGAGGGCCTACGCTATCGAGAGAGATTGGGCTGGCTGGGGCTTTATTCATTGAAGCAACGGAGGATGAGGGTTGATCTTACAGATGTGTCTAAGATCATGAGGGAAATAGATAGAATAGAGTCTTTTACCCCAGAGTGGGGGAGTAACAAACCAGAGGACATGGATTTAAGTTGAGAGGGGAATGATTTAATAGGAATCTGAGGGGCAACTTTTTTCACACAGAGGCTGGTGGGTAGATGGAACAAGCTGCCAGAGGAGGTATAATAAGTATAAGAAAATAACTGCAGATGCTGGTACAAATCGAAGGTATTTATTCACAAAATGCTGGAGTAACTCAGCAGGTCAGGCAGCATCTCAGGAGAGAAGGAATGGGTGACATTTCGGGTCGAGACCCTTCTTCAGACTAATGTCAGGGGGGCGGGACAAAGGAAGGATATAGGTGGAGACAGGAAGATAGAGGGAGATCTGGGAAGGGGGAGGGGAAGAGAGGGACAGAGGAACTATCTAAAGTTGGAGAAGTCAATGTTCATACCACTGGGCTGCAAGCTGCCCAGGCGACTATAACAATATTTAAAAGACATTTGCACAGGTTCATGGGAAGGAAAGGTTTAGAGGGATATGGTCCAAGCATGGGCGGGTGGGACTAGTGATGGGGGGGGGATCTTGGTCAGCATGGGCAAGTTGGGCCAATGGGTCCATACCATATGACTATGACTTTATCTGCCAATTAATCTCCCCTAATCTGTATCCACCTATCACTTGCCTGGCTTTTTCTCACTCCTACCTCTCTTCCAGCTTTCTCCCCACTACGACAATCAATCTCAAGAAGGGTTCTCACCCGAAACGGCACATATTCATGTCCTCCAGAGATGTTGCCTGATCTGCCCACTTACACCAGCACTTTGTGTTCGTTTTTGAAAATCAACATGAGCAGTTTCTTGTGTCAGCTGAACTACTCCAGTATGTCGCGTCTATCCTCGGTGTAAACCAGCATCTGCAGTTCCTTCCCAACATGCTGTTATCAGGCAACTGAATGCTGTTTGTCAGGCAACTGCATCGTCCTACCACAACCAGAGAACAGTGTCCAATCCCTTAATAATCTTACATGTTTCAATAAGATCCCCTCTCATCCTTCTAAATTCCAGGGTATATTATAATTTAAATCTCATTCAACTTTAAGTAAATATCTTTAATGATCGGGGAGAGTTAAAAAAAACTTCAAAAGATCTTCCGAAGAGGGGTCTCGACCCGAAACGTCACCCATTCCTTCTCTCCTGAGATGCTGCCTGACCCACTGAGTTACTCCAGCATTTTGCGATACCTTCGATTTGTGCCGGCATCTGCCGTTATTTTCCTATTCAGAAGATCTTTGTCGCTGTGGCTTTCCTTTCTCTCTCTTCCGCCGAGAAAGGAGCTTGAAAAGCTCAGGTGTCCTGGCTATCAGACTCCTGAACCAATCACCTCTTTCCTGGAGATGCTGCCACTACTCTTAGATAATATTGTATAAAGTACCTTTATTGCCATCCAAAAACATGTTTTTGGACGAAATTACATTACCCACAGTCAACAATGAGAGGCAATAAAAAATAAAGCAATAAAACACACAATCACAAAAACCAACATAAAACAAAAAACATCCATCACAGTGAATCTCCTCCAGTCACCTCCTCACTGTGATGGAAGGCCAGAATGTCTTCTCTCTTACCTGCCGTCTTCTCCCGCGGTCAGGCAGTCGAAATTGCCATATCGGGGCGGTCGGGGCTCCCGACATTGAAGGCCACGCCGGGCGGTGGAAAATCTTTCGGTTACTCAGTTATAGACAATAGACAATAGACAATAGGTGCAGAAGTAGGCCATTCAGCCCTTCGAGCCAGCACCGCCATTCAATGCGATCATGGCTGATCACTCTCAATCAGTACCCCGTTCCTGCCTTCTCCCCATACCCCCTCACTCCGCTATCCTTAAGAGCTCTATCCAGCTCTCTCTTGAAAGCATCCAACGAACTGGCCTCCACTGCCTTCTGAGACAGAGAATTCCACACCTTCACCACTCTCTGACTGAAAAAGTTCTTCCTCATCTCCGTTCTAAATGGCCTACCCCTTATTCTTAAACTGTGGCCCCTTGTTCTGGACTCCCCCAACATTGGGAACATGTTTCCTGCCTCTAATGTGTCCAATCCCCTAATTATCTTATATGTTTCAATAAGATCCCCCCTCATCCTTCTAAATTCCAGTTATTGCACTTTAGATTTTTTTGCACAACTTCAAATCGCACTACAATCTTTGCACCATTTTGCTATTTTGCATTAAGTGTAGTTCTTCATAAGTTCACAGGTTCATAAATGATAGGAGCAGAATTAGGCCATTTGGCCCATCAAGTCTACTCCGCCATTCAATCATGGATGATCTATCTCTCCCTCCTAACCCCATGCTCCTGCCTTCTCCCCATAATCCCTGACACCCGTACTAATCAAGAACCCATCTATCTCTGCCTTAAAAAAATCCATTGACTTGGCCTCCACGGCCTTCTGTGGCAATGAAATCCACAGATTCACCACCCCCTGACTGAAAAAATTCCTCCTCATCTCCTTCCTAAAGGAACGTCCTTTAATTCTGAGGCTGTGACCTCTGGTCCCAGACTCTCTTACTAGTGGATACATCCCTTCCACATCCATCCTTGTCATTCCATAGCATGAGCTTCACTGGTTCCTACACATGGCCCTGGAAATTACCTTGTCCAGAAACTTAACTGAACCAGTCATGAAAATAGGGTGGCTGTAAAATCTAGGCAAAAGCTGGGTATCGTGTGGTGACTGACATCCGAAAATCTTTATAGTACAAGGCAGGAATATGTTAGAATTTGCCTGAATAGAAACAATTCCAAGCACGCTGAATAAGCTCAACACCATTCAGATTAGATTGGCTTCCAATTCTCCACCATTTGCATTCCATCCAATGTCAGCAACACATTCTGCAGACTGCACCTTGTACAAAATGCATTGAAACAATGTGCCACGCTTCCCTTGACATTGCTTCTCAACATTCAACCTCTTTCGTCTTGAATACCACGTGTAGCATCTGCATCCACAAGTGCTCTTGCCAGCCAATTCTCCTGAAGTGGAAATGCAGCCTTTATATGGGTGGTCACGGTGGCGCAGCGGTAGAGTTGCCGCCTTACAGCGAATGCAGCGCCGGAGACCCGGGTTCCATCCCGACTACGGGTGCTGTCTGTACGGAGTTTGTACGTTCTCCCCGTGACCTGCGTGGGTTTTCTCCGAGATCTTCGGTTTCCTCCCACACGCCAAAGACGTTCAGGTTTGTAGGTTAATTTAGATTTAGATTTAGAGATACAGCGCAGAAACAGGCCCTTCGGCCCACCGGGTCCGCGCCGCCCAGCGATCCCCGCACATTAACACTATCCTACACCCACTGGAGATAATTTTTTGTTTACATTTGCCCAGCCAATTAACCTACAATTTGCAAAATTAGCATCCTGGACAATACAGCTCACCCCCTCCATGACACGCTGGTCAACCTGAGAAGCACCTTCAGCAACAGACTGGTTCCACCGAGATGCAGCACAGAACGCCACAGGAGATCCTTCTTCCCTGTGGCTATCAAACTGTACAACTCCTCCCCCTTCTGTCGTGGGGTAGACTGAGACTGACTCCCCTCCCCCCCCCCCTCCCCCTACTCAATCTTTGCACATCCCCCAAGCCTTTCCACTAGTCACTTTAATTTCATGTTTCATGTATTTTTAATGACTGTTGGCAGATCAATTTCCCTCCTGGGATAAATAGAGTTCTATCGTATCGTATCATATCGTATCATATCGTATCGTATCGTATCGGATCGTATCATATCGTATCATATCATCATATATATACAGCCGGAAACAGGCCTTTTCGGCCCACCAAGTCCGTGCCGCCCAGTGATCCCCGTACATTAACACTATCCTACACCCACTAGGGACAATTTTTTTTACATTTACCCAGCCAATTAACCTACATACCTGTACGTCTTTGGAGTGTGGGAGGAAACCGAAGATCTCGGAGAAAACCCACGCAGGTCACGGGGAGAACATACAAACTCCTTACAGTGCAGCACCCGTAGTCAGGATCGAACCTGAGTCTCCGGCGCTGCATTCGCTGTAAAGCAGCAACTCTACCGCTGCGCTACCGTGCCGCCCTACCTTCCACCAGTGAAGACAGAGGAAGATGGAATGGGGTGAAGGATGAAGCTGGTTTCAGGGGAAAGATACCAAAAAATGCAATAAAGTTATACTGATTGCAGGAACAGAGATCAGGCAAAACATATCTCATTCTTGCCCTTCCGATGAGGTCAGAGAAATTATTTCTTGCGCCAAACCTGTTCGTACTGTGATACCGCATGAACTGACCACCTCCTCCCAGGATTGCCACAGAGGGCTCTTCTGAATCCCAGCAGCATCATTAGGGAGGAGAGCTGCCTCCGTTTCTGAAACTGTGCCCATCAGCGTGTATTCCGTAATGCCACTGAGACGTGGAAATCTAAACTGCTCTACTCTGTTGCAAATGAGGTGGAGGAGGAGCAGGAAGTTTCCTCATCGACAGACTGCTGAGGCAATAAAAATCACTCCAAAATCACCTTGTCAAAATAGGAAAATACCGAGTTGATAATCCTGTGCTGTCTGATCGGTTGAAAATGCATTTTTGTTTAACTGTTTAACTGCAGTTTATTCTCTCTTGCGTGGGTTGTGTGGAAGAAATAAGTTAATTGTCGCTTTTAAGATCTGCTCGGAAGGCAGAAATCCCTGCGTTCCAATTAAACGGGCTGTTTACTGATGCTTCCCAATCCTCTGGCAAACCATCAATGCCTCCCCGATGAGAACTGTGTGCCAAAATCAGTAGGGCTTTTCCAACTGCCTCCACAGGAAGTCAGAATACTTAAGTCGTCCATCAAACCTCCTTGTAAAAGCCGAATCCTCTCCTCCAGAGGGAAAGTCCCGCATATTTATTAATAAGCTTGTTTCCAAACAACTTAAAGTGCCAAATAATCGTATTAGAATCATTGTTCTGATTATCACTGCAATGTTGCAGAAGCATATCGTCATAATGAGGCCTGGGAAAAGTCATTCTGCATAAATCTATCTGTAGCTTTAGAATTACTTTGCAGCAACGTTCAAATGTACAGAGATTTAATTAAGGGCCACTATAGGCTCCAAGTGAAATTCCCATCATCCCCAGAGGCGCAGAAACTGCTAAAATATCTCCAAGTCAGTAAAAGATAATCTCTGGAGCTACAGCTCCTCTGCAGTCTGGCGTGTGGCTCTGACACCTCTCCCGTCTTTTGCAAGTCAAATAAGCAGTGACAGGATTGTGGTGGTGGAACATTGCAGTTAACCAAATGTAGGCGGTGGTGAGGATTCATTAGTCGAGGCTTTAACCGTTGCACAGAAGAAGCCGAGCAACCTGCAGGATAAATCTTTGTAACGGAAAGATAAAAGCATCTATCCCAATTTGCACCAGGAACCGCGACGGTGTCAACCCACACTGCTCGAGATTCCAGCCAAAATAACATTCAACACTGCCGTTTACGCTGCAGCACACAGTGTGGGGGGCAGTGAAGTAAAAGACATCAATAATAAATGAAGTCACGTGTAAACTCATCAGGAGAACCGACAATCTCATTATTACAAGAAACTGTAGTTTGTGCTATTTGAAAGAAAGCTCTCCACAAAGGCCGATGGGCTGCATTCAGAATATCTTTGGTCGACATATAGAAAATAGGTGCAGGGGGAGGCCATTTGGCCCTTCGAGCCTGTACGCACCGCCATTCATTGTGATCATGGCTGATCATCCATAATCAGTAACCTTCTCCCCATATCAATAGACAATAGACAATAGGTGCAGGAGGAAGCCATTCGGCCCTTCGAGCCAGCACCGCCATTCAATGTGATCATGGCTGATCATTCTCAATCAGTACCCCGTTCCTGCCTTCTCCCCATACCCCCTGCTTCCGCTATCCTTAAGAGCTCTGTCCAGCTCTCTCTTGAATGCATTCAGAGAATTGGCCTCCACTGCCTTCTGTGGCAGAGAATTCCACAGATTCACAACTATCTGGGTGAAAAAGTTTCTTCTCACCTCCGTTTTAAATGGCCTCCCCTTTATTCAATTTCCAACTTGCGACAATTTCCAACTCGGGCAATGGACACAATTAATGGGATGAAAATCGGGCTTGCTTGGTGATGCTTTGTGGAGTCGGTTCACAGCCCAGTCGGTGAAGGTTAGCATTACCGCCCACTCTAACTGTGAGGAGTCACGGTCTGGAATTAAATACCAACCTCTCAGCAGCTGACTCCAACAGGAACAGCTGTTGTGTAGTGAGGAGGCATTGGCGGGGTAGACAGAATGTGTAGGAAAGAACAGTCTCATTGTCTGCAATTTGTTTTCACCTAGCCCACAGCTAACAATGGCCTGTTTCCTTTATCATTGTTACTTTTTTGCATATATTTCATTCATCTATATACTAAAACTCTTGTTTGTTTGTTTGTTCCTGAACTACAGCCAAAACGGTACACGATAGCGTGACAATTTTAGGCCCACCTTACTCACCGTCGTCCCTTTGGTGCTAATGGAAGAAGTTTCATTGAAATCGGTGTTATATTTTCAAAGTTATTCTCATTTTAAAGTTTAAATCTATCTCCTAGGGAGGGAGGGAGGGGGGTGGAGGGAGGGGCGGGAAGGGAGGGGGGAGGAGGGAGGATAAGGGGGATTGAAGGGGATGGAGTGTGGGGGAGGGGAGGTGGAAGGGGGGAGGAGGGAGGGGAGTAGGAGGGGAGGGGGAGGGAGGGTGGAGGGAGGGGGGATGGCAGGGGGGGGGGAGAAGGGAGGGGGGAGGGAGGAGGAGGGAGGGGGGAGGGGGAAGGGGAGAGGGGAAGTGGCGAGGAGGAAGAGGGGAGGGGTGGAGGGGATAGGGTGGAGGGGTGGAGAGGGGAGAGGGGAGGGGGGAGGGGGGAGGGGGAGAGGGTGCTGCACCGATGCAGGAGAGGTTTGGGCCCAACGGGTCCACTTGGTCTAATTTGTTCTATAGCTCTCTATATCAACGCCTGTATCTCTCGATTCCCTCTCCCCAGACTCTCAGTCTGAAGAAGGTTCTCGACCCGAAACATCACCTATCCCTTTTCTCCAGAGATGCTGTCAGACTCGCTGAGTTACTCCAGCTTTTTGTGTCTATCTCTCGTAGACAGAACTGCTCTGCAGGTTAGCAAACCACTTTGCTGGCTTGCATGGGCATTGTTTAGGGCTACTCCTGTACTGATTCTAGAGTCTGCAATAGTAAGTCTACACATTGCAAGGAATTTCATCACAGAATCAGGCCAGACAACCCATGCTAAAAACCCACGTAGGGATTCCTCATGTCCATCCTATAAGAAAATAACTGCAGATGCTGGTACAAATCGATTTATTCACAAAATGCTGGAGTAACTCAGCAGGTCAGGCAGCATCTCGGGAGAGAAGGAATGGGTGACGTTTCGGGTCGAGACCCTTCTTCAGACTGATGTCGGGGGTGGGACAAAGGAAGGATATAGGTGGAGACAGGAAGATAGAGGGAGATTTGGGAAGGAGGAGGGGAAGGGAGGGACAGAGGAGCTATCTGAAGTTGGAGAAGTCGACGTTCATACCACCGGGCCGCAAACTGCCCAGGCGAAATATGAGGTGCTGCTCCTCCAATTTCCGGCGGGCCTCACTATGGCACTGGAGGAGGCCCATGACAGAGAGGTCAGACTGGGAATGGGAGGGGGAGTTAAAGTGCTGGGCCACCGGGAGATCAGTTGCGTTAATGCGGACCGAGCGCAGGTGTTCAGCGAAGCGATCGCCGAGCCTGCGCTTGGTTTCGCCGATATAGATAAGTTGACATCTAGAGCAGCGGATGCAATAGATGAGGTTGGAGGAGGTGCAGGTGAACCTCTGTCTCACCTGGAAAGAATGTTTGGGTCCTTTGATGGAGTTGAGGGGGGAGGTAAAGGGACAGGTGTTGCATCTCGTGTGGTTGCAAGGGAAAGTGCCCGGGGTTAGGGTGGTTTGGGTAGGAAGGGACGAGTGGACCAGGGAGTTGCGGAGGGAACGGTCTCTGCGGAATGCAGAGAGGGGAGGGGATGGGAAGATATGGCCAGTGGTCGGGTCCTGTTGTAGGTGACGGAAATGTTGGTGGATGATATGTTGGATCCGCTGGCTGGTGGGGTGGAAGGTGAGAACGAGGGGGATCCTGTCCTTGTTGCGAGTGGGGGAGGGGGAGCAAGAGCGGAGCTGCGGGATGTAGAAGAGACCCTAGTGAGAGCCTCATCTATAATGGAGGAGGGGAAGCCCCGTTTTCTGAAAAACGAGGACATCTCGGAAGCCCTAGTCTGAAACACCTCATCCCGGGCGCAGATGCGGCGTAGACGGAGGAATTGGGAGTAGGGGATAGACTTTTTGCAGGGGACCGGGTGGGAAGAAGTGTAGTTCAGATAGCTGTGCGAGTCGGTGGGCTTGTAATAAATGTCCGTCACTAGTTTTTCTCCTGTGATGGAGATGGTGAGGTCCAGAAACGGGAGGGAGATGTCAGAGATAGTCCAGGTATATTTAAGGGCAGGATGGAAATTGGAGGTGAAGTGTATAAAGTCAGTGAGTTCTGCATGGGTGCAAGAGGTAGCACCAATGCAGTCGTCGATGTAGCGGAGGTAGAGTTCGGGGATGGGGCCAGTGTACGTCTGGAACAGGGATTGTTCGACGTACCCGACAAAGAGGCAGGCGTAGCTAGGGCCCATGCGAGTGCCCATAGCTACGCCTCTGGTTTGGAGGAAGTGGGAGGAGTCAAAGGAGAAGTTGTTGAGAGTAAGAACCAGCTCTGCTAGGCGGAGGAGAGTGTTGGTCGATGGGGATTGGCTGGTTCTACGGTCGAGGAAGAAACGGAGGGCTTCGAGACCATCCTTGTGGGGGATGGAAGTGTAGAGTGACTGGACATCCAAGGTGAAAATGAGGGAGTGGGGGCCTGGGAACCGGAAGTTATCCAGGAGATGGAGAGCGTGTGAGGTGTCTTGGACGTAGGTGGGGAGGGATTTGACCAGGGGGGATAGGATGGAGTGGAGGTAGGTAGAGATAAGTTCGGTGGGGCATGAGCAGGCAGAGACAATGGGTCTGCCGGGACAATTGTGTTTGTGGATTTTGGGTAGGAGGTAGAATTTCGAGGTAGGTAGAGATAAGTTCGGTGGGGCATGAGCAGGCAGAGACATTCGAGGTAGGTAGAGATAAGTTCGGTGGGGCATGAGCAGGCAGAGACACTCATGTCCATCCTCGTCCAAACCCATTAATTAGTACTCCATTCCCTTTCCTATGGTTGTATATTATTATCTTCCTGCAATGCTGCCTGGTCTGCTGTCTATTTCCTGTTTTTTACTGTTTTAATTTTAGATTTTCAGCATCTTCAATTTGTTTATGTTTTCATATAATATTTGCTTCTTTGCAGCTGAATTCCACATTTTCTCCAATCTCATTTCCTGAGAGGTAACAGAGTGTATAAAGAATAATGTACAGCTAGGTTGCCAACTTCCTCACTCCCAAATAAGGGACAAAGGGTGACGTCACCGCCCCGCGCCCTGCGGCCACCTGCTCCCGCTCCACCAATGGTGGCCGCCCGGGCCGGGAGGCGGGTTGCTATGCAACCTCCACCAGGCCGGTGCTCTGGCCTCCAGGACTACACTGTCCGGGACGACAGCAGCCCCCCGGCTACAGAGTCCGGGCCTACAGTGTCCGGGCTTACAGCGTCCGGGCCTACAGTACCCGGGGCTACAGTGTCGGGGCCTACAGTGCTCGGGGCTACAGTGTTCGGGGCTACAGTGTCCGGGCCTACAGTGTCCGGGCCTACATTATCCGGGCCTACAGTGCCCGAGGCTAAAGTGTCGGGGCCTCCGGCGCCGTCTGGGCCTACTATGGGGCACGGGCAGTCCCGTACGGGGCAAACCAATTTAGGCCAAAATACGGGATGTCCCGGCTAATATGGGACCGTTGGCAACCCTAAGTACAGCACAGGAACAGGCCCTTTGGCCTACAACATCCGTGCTGAACATGATGCCAGGTTAAACCTACCTCCTTTGTTTCCTTGTGATCCTTATTCCTCCATTCCTGCATATCCGTGTATCTATCTAAAGGCTTCGTAAATGCCTCGATCATATGTGTCTGCATCACCATCCCTAGCAGAGCACTCTGGGCTCCCACCATCCTGTGTAAAATAACTTGCCCCACACATCTCCTTTTAAATTTGACCTTCTCACTTTAATGCTATGCCCTCTCGTCTTCGACATGTCCACCCTCAGGTTAAAGGTTCCAGCTGCCTCCCTTATCTATGCCTCTCATAACTTTATATACTTCCGTCAGGTCTCCCCCTCGCCCCCGACATTCCACAGAAATCAATCCAAGTTTGTTCAACCTCTCCTTATAGCTAATACCCTCTAATCCTTGCAGCATTCTGAACCCTCTCCAAAGCCTCATGTCTTCCTGCTCCCCTGGTCCTTACTTTTCACCCCACCAACCTAATAGGATGAAAGATAAGGAGCAAGGGAACTGGTCTGACATTTCCGCCACCTATAACTTAACCCCAACATTAGTCGCACCGATCCGTCCCTACCCCTTTCTGCTTTTCGTGGAGGCAATCCCTCTGCAACTCCTTGGTTCACGATCTCTTCCCACCCAAACTCTCCCCTTCCCAGGTATTTTCCCATGTAATTGCAGGAAATATAACACCTGGCCATATATCTCCTTCCTCACTTCCACCCAGTGTCCCTTCCAGATGAGACAGAGATTCACATGCACCTCGTCTAACTTTCACGCACTGCATTTAATGTTCCCAATATGGCCCTCTTCAGATTGGCGAGACCAACCGTAGACGAGGCAACCGCTTCACTGAACACTATCGCTCGGTCTGCCAATGCCTGCAAGATCTCCCAGTGGCCAACCAATTTAATTTTCCTACTCATTTCATACCAAACTTTCCATCAAGGGCCTCCTACTATTCCAAAGTGAGGCCAAGCCCAAACCTGAGGAACAGCATCTCTTGGATACCTTGCAACACAGTGGTTTAGTTTAGTTTAGTTTAGAGATACAGCGTTGAAACAGGCCCTTCGGCCCACCGAGTCCACAACGACCAGCGATCCCCGCACACTAACACTACCCTACGCACACGAGGGACAATTTACACTTATACCAAGCCAACTAACCTACATACCTGTACGTCTTTGGAGTGTGGGAGGAAACCAAAGATCTGGCAGAAAACCCACGCGGTCACGGGGAGAACGTACAAACTCCGTACAGACAGCACCCGTAGTCGGGATCGAACCCGGGTCTCCGGCGCTGCATTCACTGTAAGGCAGCAACTTTACCGCTGCGCCACCGTGGCCACCCAACTTTCCTAAAAAGTTTAGGAAGAGATGTGGGACATCGAGGACTTGCTGACAGTGGCAGTGGTTGAGGCAGGTATAATATTGGCACTTAAGAGCATTTTAGATTGGCAATTGGAGATGTAGGGAATGCAAGCATATGGATCATTTGCAGATAGAGATTAGTTTATCTTGGCATTATATTCAGCATGGTCATTGTTGGCCAAAGGGGCGAGCTTCTGTTCCTTGTTCTACATCTGTTCTATAAAATTCATGTGGACCTTGGCTTGACTAGATCGTTAAATATGGCCTGGAATCATAATATATTGGAAGGAGCTGCAGATGGTGGTTTAAACCGAAGATAGACACAAATGTTGGAGTAACTCAGCGGATCAGACAGCGTCGCTGGAGAAAAGGAATAGGTGACGTTTTGGGTCGAGACCCTTCTTCAGACCTGTTTCGGCTCGAGACCTTTTGAAGAATGGGCTCAACCTAAAACATCACCTATTCCATTTCTCCAGGGATGCTGTCTGACCCGCTGAGTTACTCCAGTTTTTTTGTGTCTAGCCTGGGATCATAATTTGATTTGTACTCATGAATAATGTCAGGTTAATGCTAAGACCCTTCACACTAGAGAGAAGGCAAGGTGTGAACTATGCTGCAACGGGGATTTAACTCGTTCACAAGGATTGATCATTGTAGGCAGGTGACTTTCTCTGGCGTGCATTGCAGTGAAACTCCAGACTGTGCCCGAGATTGCAATCCATGCTCAAGGACTCCCAAGGTGGTTTTCCCAATATGTTGCGGTTAGCTCTGTAGCAAAAGCAGATTGTTCTGGCAGCCAGAGTCGTGACTGGAGTAGGAGCGGGGATTGAGGGGAGTCACGTGCATTCTCAGAGCTTCCTGTTGTCCATTCTGGTGCATGAGCTTGGTGAAGGCCTCCCATCGAGCGGTTGTGTAAAAGCTCTCCGGTTGTGAAGCCTAGCATTTACTCCATGTGACTACAAAATAGTTGAACATGAGGCGAGTGATGCCTCTTATGGTTTAGATTTTTTTAAGATTTAGAGATACAGCGCAGAAACTGGCCCTTCGGCCCACCGGGTCCGTGCCGCCCAGCGATCCCAACACACCAACACTATCCCACACCCACTAGGGACAATTTTTTTACATTTGCCCAGCCAATTAACCTACAAACCTGTACGTCTTTGGAGTGTGGGAGGAAACCGAAGATCTTGGAGGCAACCCACGCAGGTCACGGGGAGATCGTACAAACTCCGTACAGACGGCGCTCGTAGTCAGGATCGAACCTGACAGGATCAGGATCAGCGCTGCATTCGCTGTGAGGCAGCAACTCTACTGCTGCGCCTTTCTGGTAAAGGTCAGGGTGACCTTTCTGTCGTGGGCCTCCTCCATTGTCATAGTGAGGCCCAGCACAAATTGGAGGAACAGCATCTCATATTTCGCTTGGGCAGCTTACACCCCAGCGGTATGAACATTGACTTCTCCAACTTCAGATAGTTCCTCTGTCCCCTCTTTCCCCACCCCTTTCCCAGTTCTCCCACTAGTCTTCCTGTCTACTACGACATCCTATCTTTGTCCCACCCCCTCCCCTGACATCAGTCTGAAGAAGGGTCTCGACCCGAAACGTCACCCATTCCTTCTCTCCAGAGATGCCGCCTGACCTGCTGAGTTACTCCAGCATTTTGTGTCTACCTTCTATTGATGAATGTGTGTGGTTCATCACCCCTTGCATCATAACCTGCATGACTTTGCCTCTACACTGTCTGTTTCTCTCTCTATCTCTCTCTCTCCCTCCCTCTCCCTCCCCCTCCCCCCTCTCACTTTCTCCCTCCCTCTCCCTCTCAATCGCCCCCTCACTCCCTCACACACTCTCTCCCCCCCCCCCCCCCAACCGTCACACATTCTTTCTCTCGCGAGATGCTGCCTAACCTGTTGAGTTACTCCAGCGTTTGGTGCCTACATTGTAAATCTCAGTGAGTGACACAGCTGGTAGTGCCACTGCCTCAGGAGCTGTCATAGAGTCATACAGCGTGGAGACAGGCCCATCGGCCCAACTTGCCCACACCAGCCAACATATCCCATCCACACTAACCCTGTCTACCTGCATTTGACCCACACTGTAACACTGATGAGCCAAAACATCATGACCTGATGAGCCAAAACATTATGACCACCTGCCTAACGTGTTGTTGGTTCTCCGTGTGCAGCCCCATACGCAGCAGGGTGCGATGCACTGTGTATTGTGACACATTCCTCCCGTGACCTCCATTAAAATTTTCTGTGACTAGTGCCACAGTCGACCTTCTGTCGGTTCGGACCAGACGGGAGAGCCTTCGTTGCCCTCGTGCATCGATGAGCCTTGGGCGCCCAACACCCTGTCGCCGGTTTGTGGTTTGTCCCTCCTCGGACCACTGTCGGTAGGTACTCACCACTGCTGACCGGGAGCACCCCACAAGCCTTGCCGTTTCAGAGATGCTCTGACCCAGTCATCTGGCCATAACAATTTGGCCCTTGTCAAAGTCGCTCAGGTCTTTACTCCTGCCCATTTCTCCTGCATCCAACACATCAACTTCAAGAACTGACTGTTCACTTGCTGCCTAATATATCCCACCCCTTGACAGGTGCCATTGTAACAAGATAATCAATGTTATTCACTTAGCCTGTCAGTGGTCACAATGTTTTGGCTGATCGGTCTATATCTCTAAACCTGTCCTATCTATGTACCTGCCTAAATGATTCTTAAACATTGCAATAGTCCCTGCCTCAACTGCCTCCTCCGGCATCTCGTTCCATATACCCACCACCCTTTGTGTAAAACAATTACCCCTCAGGTTCCTATTAAATCTTTTCCCCCTCACCCTGAACCTGTGGTTCTCAATTCCCCTACTCTAGACAAGAGGCTCTGTGCTGTTGATCCGATCTACTCTCTCACGATTTTGTACAATTCTACAAGGTCACCCCTCATCCTCCTGTGCTACAAGGAATAGAGTCCGAGCCTGCTCAACTCCTCCCTGCAGCTCAGGCTGCTGAGTCCGGACAACATCGTCGTAAATCTTCTCCGCACCGTCCCAACTTGACAGGATCTTTCCTATAGCACGGTGCCCAGCACTGAACACAATACTCTCAACGCGGCCTCACCAACGTCTTGTACAACTGCAACATGACCTCCCAACCTCTCTACTCAATATTCTGGCTGATGAAGGCCAAAGTGTTGAAAACCTTTTTGACTACCCTATCTACCTGTGATTCCACCGTCAAGGAAAGTATTGTCTGTGTAGCGTTTGCACAATGTGGACTTCTTCCAACGCAACGGTAGAGTTGCTGCCTTACAGCAAATGCAGCGCCGGAGACTCGGGTTCGATGCTGACTACAGGCGCCGTCTGTACGGAGTTTGTACGTTCTCCCCGTGACCTGCGTGGGTTTTCTCCGAGATCTTCGGTTTCCTCCCACACTCCAAAGACGTACAGGTATGTAGGTTAATTGACTGGGTAAATGTAAAAAAAATTGTCCCTAGTGTGTGTAGGATAGCGTTAATGTGCGGGGATCGCTGGGCAGCGCGGACTCGGTGGGCCGAAGGGCCTGTTTCCGCGCTGTATCTCTAAATCTAAAAAAAAATCGCCAGTTTCCTCCCACGTCCCATTGACATTCTAGTTGGTCGGCTAATTGGCCACTGTAAATTATTCCTCGTATGTAGGTCAGTTGCAAAAGCTTGGAGGAATTGATGAGAGTGTGGGGAGAATAAAAAATGGGCTCAAAATGTTGGATTAGTGAAAATGAGTGGTTAATGCTCGGCAAGGACGTGGACTGAAAGGCCTATATCCCTCTCTGCGTTCCCCTTCTGAGCCCACAGCTAACCCACACATCAACGAGGGTCTCTGGAAATAGATCAGGTGGGGACTCCTTCTTGTTGCTGTGGCCAGGTTGTAAATGTAGGGTTAACCCATTGTGCTTTCTGCATGGTAGTGGCACAATTTAGCGGGCGGCAGTGGTAGAGTGGCTGACTTACGGTGCTTGCAGAGCCAGGGACCAGGGTTCGGTCCCGACTACGGGTGCTGTCTGTACGGAGTTTGTACGTTCTCCCCGAGACCTGCCTGGGTTCTCTCTGAGATCTTCGGTTTCCTCCCACACTCCAATGCCGCAGGGCCATCTTAACGCATGGGCCTGATGGGCACTTGCCCGGGGGCCCACGAGCATAGGGGCCCCATGCTGATCTGTGTATGTTAAGTGACTTGCATTAAATAAATACTACTTTTAAAATGTAGGTTCAATAAGTGCTTTTTTCGCAACATTTTCGGTCCCTAAGTGCTTCTCACAGCGATCTGTAAGTGCTTTTCGCAACAATGTAGCACCCTAAGTCCATCGCTAAGTGCTTTTCGGTAAGTGCTTTTCGCCGGCGCAACAGGGGGGGGGCTGGTAGGGAAAGGGGGGTGGGGGAGAGTAATGGTAGGGGCCCCAGTACACTGATTTGCCCGGGGGCCCATAATGCTGTAAAAATGGCCCTGCAATGCCGTACAGGTTTGTAGGTTAATTAACTTGTTTTAAATGTAAAATTGTCCCGAGTGTGTGTAGGATGATGTTAATGTGCGGGGATCGCTGGTCGGTGCGGACTCGGTGGGTCAAAGGGCCTGTTTCCACGATGTATTTCTAAACTGAACTAAACTAAATTTGTGTGCTTGGGTTTCACATTAGTATTACATGAGGGCCAAAGTCTTCTACTTTGTACTCTGTATATTTCCAGCATGCACATATTACCCAACAAAGGCATTATGTCACCCAGTTCCAAAGGCGTGGGATTATCGCTATTTGTTCACTGTTCTCAAACTGAACCGATGCACAACTGCCAGTTGAAGTTTAATGCAAGGCAATGTGAGGAAATGTATTTGGGAAGAGGAATGAAGACAGGAAACGTGCACTTAATTGCATAAACTTATAAGTAAAAGAATAGAGGATAGACACGTCTAAAGAATGGCCACGACCAGAAACGTCACCTATCCCTTCTCTTCAGAGATGCTGCCTGTCCTGCTGAGTTACTCCAGCTTGTATAAGAAAATAACTGCAGATGCTGGTACAAATCGAAGGTATTTATTCACAAAATGCTGGAGTAACTCAGCAGGACAGGCAGCATCTCAGGCGAGAAGGAATGGGTGACATTTCGGGTCGAGACCCTTCTTCAGACAACTGCTTGTTGTGTCCATTCCAGGTTTAAACCAGCGCCTGCAGTTCCTTCCTATACAAGAGATCAAGAGGGTGGCACGGTGGCATACTGTCTTACGGCACCAGAGACCCGGGTTCGATCCCCACCACGGGCGCCGTCCGTACGGAGTTTGTACGTTCTCCCCGTGACCTGCGTGGGTTTTCCCCGAGATCTTTGGTTTCCTCCCACGCTCCAAAGACGTACAGGTATGTAGGTTAATTGGCGTGGTGTAAATGTAAATTGTCCCCAGTGTGTGCAGGGTAGTGTTAATGTGTGGGGATCGTCAGTCGCTGCGGTCTCGGTGGGCCTGAGGGCTTGTTTCCGTGCTGTATCTCTAAACTTAACTAAACTAAGTAGAGGATCTGTTTGGCTTCAGGGACAGTCTTCACTGTACACAATGGGTGCAGTCATGTACTGCATGTGGT
Source organism: Rhinoraja longicauda (assembly GCF_053455715.1). Taxonomy (NCBI): domain Eukaryota; kingdom Metazoa; phylum Chordata; class Chondrichthyes; order Rajiformes; family Arhynchobatidae; genus Rhinoraja; species Rhinoraja longicauda. Next base: position 42,778,996 of record NC_135968.1, read on the forward strand.
CAATGGTGGATGGTAAATCCATTACACTTCTTGTATAAGAAAATACTGGTTAGCAAACATTATGGATCTGTTAGTTTTCAATGTTTATACAACACACATAACTGAGCAAAATGAAGGATTTCACTCACAAAATCCAGGTTTATGCTTCAGTAATTTAAGATCAGAAATGATCCATTTGGCCCTCTCAGCCACTCTCCCACGCAGTTAAATAATGATTTGTATTTTATGTTGACACATTATGATCTGTATTTTCTGTTGACATGTGATTTAGCACAGTCTGTTATTTCTATGCTGTCCAAAGCTCCGAGTTATGCCTTGTGGTAACAATGTTATTAGCTTCGAAGGGCTATTGTTCACCCTCTAACAGAACAAACCCAGAGATTCATTTCAACTTCTATTTAAAAATCAATCGTAATAACCCTGAATCATTGATCGGTGCCTGAGTAGCCAACCATGTTGGTTTGAGAGAATGAAATCCTTCTGGCCAAGGTAACCATAAATCTAGTATCGCGCTGAATACTGATTGTGCACACTTACAGTACAATACTCTTGCCCACATCTTGGAGCTGAGCTTAGTTTAGTTTAGAGAAACAGCGCGGAAACAGGCCCTTTGGCCCACCGAGTCTGCACCGACCAGCGATCCCCGCACATTAACACTACACTACACAAACTCGGGACAAGTTTACATTCACACCAAGCCAATAACCTACAAACCTGTACATCTTTGGAGTGTGGGAGGAGACCGAAGATCTCTGAGACAACCCACGCAGGTCACGGGGAGAACGTACAAACTCCGTACAGACAGGCACCCGTGGTCAGGATTGAACTCAGGTCTCTGGCGCTGTAAGGTAGCAATTCAGTAAGGCTGTACGGCAGCAAACTGTAAAGCTATCCGTCTGAAGAAGGGTTTCGACCTGAAATGTCACCTTGTCCTTTTCTCCAGAGATGCTGTCTGACCCGCTGAGTTACTCCAGCTTGTTGTGTCTATTTGAGGCAGTAACTCTACCGCTACGCCACCGTGCCGCCAATCGCTCTTTTTGCCTGTGCTTGTAGGCAGTCCCTGCAGCAACTTCCCAATCAGGTGATTAGGAAACTGGGGGGAAAAAAACTGTACAAAAAAATGGTCAGGATGGTCTTCACACTGACGATTTATTCACAAAATGCTGGAGTAACTCAGCAGGTCAGGCAGCATCTCGGGAGAGAAGGAATGGGTGACGTTTCGGGTCGAGACCCTTCTTCACACTGACGCACGCACTTAAACTTTACCTGCATGCATCCTGATTACGAACGATGGCAGAGCTCTCACAGAACATTTTCCAAGTCACCATGAATTAATACTGGCATTGAAAATTGGGCTGGGGATGCTACCTGAAGGACATTGATGTGATAATGCAGGCCCTTTAACGTGGGTCTTCGCACATAAAAACTTTGCAAAAATGTGCTCCGGGTTTATATGGGTTAAAAAGAAAAGTCACAGGTTGTTCCCAAAAACTCCAATTTCTGTTGGCAGCAACAGCAGAAGAAAGGTGTGTGTTGTGACTGCCAAGATTAGCCGCAAGACTGATACCAGAAAATGTCAGCCTGATCTCCCGGTTGCTAAACACTTTAATTCCCCTTCCCATTCCCACACTGACCTTTCTGTCCTCGGTCTCCTGCATTGTCAGTGAGGCTAAACACAAATTGGAGGGACAGCATCTCATATTTTGCTTGGGCAGCTCACAGCCCAGTGGTATGAACATTGATTTATCTAACTTCAGGTAGCCCCACATTCCCTCTCTCTCCATCCCTCCCCCACCCAAGTCGCACCAGCTTCTCGTTTTCACCCAACAAGCAGCTAACAATGGCCTGTTTCCTGTATCATCATTATTTTTTAGCGTATCTTTCAATCATTGTTCTATATCTCTCTACATCATTGTCTATATCTCCTGTTTCCCTTTCCCTTGACCAGTCTGAAGAAGGGTCTCGAACTGAAACATCACACATTCCTTTTCTCCAGAGATGCTGCCTGTCCCGCTGAGTTACTCCAGCTTTTTGTGCCTATCTGCAGTTCCTTCCTACATATTTGTCAGCTGAAGTAGCTGAACTAGTTCATTTGTCACTTGAACTAGTGCCCAGATCAAGTTTCTGATGGTCACTAATATGGAAATTTTAATTAGCCCAATCTAACTTGTGAAAACTGCTTCTGAGACCATGCACAGGGACAGTTTCTTCCCAGCTGTTATCAGGCAACTGAACCATCCCACCACAACCAGAGAGCAGTGTTGAACTACTGTCTACCTCATTGGTGACCCTCGGACTATCCTTGATCGGACTTTACTGGCTTTACCTTGCACTCAATGTTATTCCTTTATCGTGTATCTAAACACTGTGAATGGCTCGATTGTAATCATGCATTGTCATTCCGCTGACTGGATAGTGCGCAACAAAAGCTTTTCACTGTACAGCTTTTCACAGGTGCAACAAACTAAACTGAACTGAACTGAAGGTGACTCTAATTTCTGGACTCCTAGAATGGTTTTGTAACAAAAAACTTTTATTTATCTGGAAGCCAATGGGCTAACTGTATTAAGTGAATAACTGACTAAAAAGCCATCCAAAGCTGACATCAATTGTTCCTACTGTAAACTAAAGGAAGTAGTTGGTTGATAAAGGAATTGGTTAGCATCAAATAAATTTTAATGAAAATTCAAGATTAATTGAAAAGGTGTGAATGGCGTATACAACGGACTAGATTCTTATTAATTTATTGCAGAAACATTTTGCGTTACAGTGGCGCTGCAGTACCGAGACGCGTGCCTCTCAGGTCAGTACTCAAAAGATTGTAACTGCTCTTAAAGAAGGAAGACATTTAATGAAGTGGCTCATATTTGACCTCAGTCTGTGAAATACAGCAACAATAGAAATGGAAATGATTGCGGACATGTGTTTTAACTTGTGCAGGAAACATAGAAAATAGGTGCAGGAGTAGGCCATTCGGCCCTTCGAGCCTGCACCGCCATTCAATATGATCATGGCTGATCATCCAGCTCAGTAACCTGTACCTGCCTTCTCTCCATACCCCCTGATCCCTTTAGCAAAAAGGGCCACATCTAACTCCCTCTTAAATATAGCCAATGAACTGGCCTCAACTACCTTCTGTGGCAGAGAATTCCACAGACTCACCACTCTCTGTGTGAAGGAACTGCAAACGCTGGTTTAAGCCGAAGATACACACAAAAAGCTGGGGTAACTCAACGGGTTAGACTGCATTCCTGGAGAAACGGTATAGGTGACGTTTCGGGCCTGAAAAAAGGGCCTCGACCCGAAACATCACCTATTCCTTTTCTCCAGAGATGCTGCCTGACCCGCTGAGTTACTCCAGCTTTTCGTGTGTATCTTCTTGTATTTTCATTCGCTTGGCAGGTTGATTCAGTTAACAAATAAAACACAAGATCTTAATGTGCATAAAATTATTTGGTGAACAGATAGATACTATTATAAAGATGATATCATATCATATCATATCATATCATATCATATCATATATATACAGCCGGAAACAGGCCTTTTCGGCCCTCCAAGTCCGTGCCGCCCAGTGATCCCCGTACATTAACACTATCCTACACACACTAGGGACAATTTTTACATTTACCCAGCCAATTAACCTACATACCTGTACGTCTTTGGAGTGTGGGAGGAAACCGAAGATCTCGGAGAAAACCCACGCAGGTCACGGGGAGAACGTACAAACTCCTTACAGTGCAGCACCCGTAGTCAGGATCGAACCTGAGTCTCCGGCGCTGCATTCGCTGTAAAGCAGCAACTCTACCGCTGCGCTACCGTGCCGCCCTGATGCTGAGAATAATAACTGTTTACATACATCTTAAGTTGAAAAATGATTTTGAAGTCAGAGTGTGAAGCCAGATAAAGTTCTTCAGATAACACTGGAGATGAAAGACTTTCATTATGAAATTGCAAAAACATTTTACATGAAGACAGCATGGCTTGATTGTAATCATGCATAGTCTTTCTGCTGACTGGATAGCTCGCAAGAAAAAAGCTTTTCACTGTGTTGATACACATGACAAAATCTGAACTAAACAAGATTTACAGCTCATGTGGAAATTATTAATTTGCTTCTTGGAAGTTAATGTGGCTCCTTCAAAATTGCATTACCAGCACTGAGAATTTTCTTGAAACTCAATTGTAAACAAATGATTTCAACTAGATAGAGCTCTTAAGGATAGCGGAGTCAGGGGGTATGGGGAGAATAATATAAGAAGATAACTGCAGATGCTGGTACAAATCGAAGGTTTTTATTCACAAAATGCTGGAGTAACTCAGCAGGTCAGGCAGCATCTCGGGAGACAATAGACAATAGACAATAGGTGCAGGAGTAGGCCATTCGGCCCTTCGAGCCAGCACCGCCATTCAATGTGATCATGGCTGATCATTCTCAATCAGTACCCCGTTCCTGCTTTCTCCCCATACCCCCTGACTCCGCTATCCTTAAGAGCTCTATCTAGCTCTCTCTTGAATGTATGGGTATGGAATGGGTGACTGAAGAAGGGTCTCGTCCCGAAACGTCACCCATTCCTTCTCTCCCGAGATGCTGCCTGACCTGCTGAGTTACTCCAGCATTTTGTGAATAAAAACCTTCGGTATGGGGAGAAGGCAGGAACGGGGTACTGATTGAGTATGATCAGCCATGATCACATTGAATGGCGGTGCTGGCTCGAAGGGCCGAATGGCCTCCTCCTGCACCTATTGTCCATTGTCTATTGTCTAACATATCTCTGCTCTCTTGCATGGAACTTTGTGGATGGCAGCACCACTAAATCAGCACCGTAACAAACCAGCTGTCCATTCTTAAGCTTAAAGTTTGGACAATGCAGCGTTAATAATGTGCGTAATGTGTATTTATTTTCAATCTGTCCAAACTTCTGTCAGAATAGCAGAAAGAACGGGAAATATCATCCTTAGCTATTAGTCCGCAGATATCGACAGTTATGTCTACTCTCATGGAATGTTAATAAGGATTTCTCTGGATCGGGAACAGCAAGGACACAGAACTGTGTAGGGAAGGAACTGTGGATGCTGGTTTACACCAAAGATAGACACAAAGTGCTGGAGTAACTATTACTATGACCCTGATTAAATAGTACTAATTTTATACCACATTGCCACCTTCCCCTCAGCTAACAATGAACCATTTAACATTTTGTTAACCTTATCTGCTTTGATCTGTCGTTTTCACACCTTACCCTTCCATATCTCCAGACTCCCTCGAACCCGGCCTGAAGATGGGTCTCAAACCGAAACAGATGCTGCCTGTCCCACTGAGTTAAGGCCCTGTCTTAGTTAGGTGATTTTTAATGCGACGGAGGATGAGACAGAGTTTCTTCCCACAGGCCATCAGGACTGTCAACTTTTATAACTCCACAGACTAATTTTTGTCTACACTATAGTAACTTTATTAACTTTATTTATATACTGTAACTGTAGTTCTTTTTTGTGCACAATCTGCAGGCATTGCCACTTTCATTTCACTGCACATCGTGTAGGTGTATGTGACAAATAAACTTGACTTGACTTGACTGCCGGTGACTAGGCTGTTGCCGACAGTTCGCCAGGGTGTCGCGGGCATGATCGTGAGGAGTCTCCAATGAGTCGTAGCGGATCTCGGCAAAATTGATTCTGCTCGAAATTTTTCGGTGACATCTGGCTTGACGCCAATGATCGTAGCTTGTCGTGGGTGCTGTCGCAGGTTGTGGCCAGGTGTGGTAGGTTGTCACCGGTACTGAGGATGGATGAATTTCATTGGCGACTACCAACGTCAACCGGCGACAGGTACCGGGGACCAGGAGAAGACAAGTTGCTACAGGAACTGTCAAAACCCGTCCACAGACGTTCAGCTGCAACAGCCAGCTGTGGAATGGGGGCGGAGACCGCGATGCTGTCAAAGGGGGGGCGGAGTGAGGGGGTATGGGGAGAAGGCAGGAACGGGGTACTCATGGAGAGTGATCAGCCATGATCGCATTGAATGGCGGTGCTGGCTCGAAGGGCTGAATGGCCTACTCCTGCACCTATTGTCTATTGTCTATTGACACCTGACCATACCGACAGCAAGGTCCGCCCAGACCACTTTTTAGGTATATTTTGTAATTGTTTGAAGTTTAAAAAAAAAAGATTTTTGCATGTAGTTATCCACCTTTCATAGGAATATAAGAAAATAACTGCAGATGCTGGTACAAATCGAAGGTATTTATTCACAACTTTCATACCACTGGGCTGCAAGCTGCCCAGGCGAAATATGAGGTGCTGTTCCTCCAATTGTTTTGGTGGGCCTCACTATGGCACTGGAGGAGGCCCATGACAGAAAGGTCAGACTGGGAATGGGAGGGGGAGTTGAACTCCCGGTGGCCGAGCACTTCAACTCCCCCTCCCATTCCCAGTCTGACCTTTCTGTCATGGGCCTCCTCCAGTGCATTGTGAGACCCACCGGAAATTGGAGGAACAGCACCTCATATTTCGCCTGGGCAGCTTGCAGCCCAGTGGTATGAACATCGACTTCTCCAACTTTAGATAGTTCCTCTGTCCCACTCTTCCCCTCCTCCTTCCCAGATCTCCCTCTATCTTCCTGTCTCCACCTATATCCTTTCTTTGTCCCGCCCCCCTGACATCAGTCTGAAGAAGGGTCTCGACCCGAAACGTCACCCATTCCTTCTCTCCTGAGATGCTGCCTGACCTGCTGAGTTACTCCAGCATTTTGTGAATAAATACCTTTCATAGGAATATAGTTTGAATAAAGTAGATTTTGGACATTTAAAAAAAATTGGAGTCTGAAGTTATTGCATTTCTAAGTACTTTCTCGTGGCATCTCTTTCAAATATTCTAGTTTCATTTATTTTGACCAATGGAATAAACACTGACACAGGCATTGCACTGCATTTAAAAGAGAACTCTTTTAATTTATTTAGATCAATGAAGCAAACACAAAGACAAGCAATTCACTGCATTGAAAGGCAAACTCTTTTCATTTATTTCGATCATTGAAACAAAACCAACACAACCAATGCACTGCATCGAAAAATAAACTGCTTTGGGAGGGTGTAGGGGGCACTGAAAAGGGGCTTGGGTTGTGGTCTTTTGGGGGCTCTCTTCCTGGAGTGGTGGACCTCTGCTTGTGGAGTGGGCTGTTTGCTGCTGGTCTTCAGATCATGTCATTCTGCCATGGTACGCTGCCTAGTTCGGAGTTGTAGTAAGTGCAGGTTGATGTCGGTTGTCGTAGTCCCTGCCGTAGTGGACGTCCTGGGTCGTGAAGACTGGGTCGTCGGTTGTCGGCAGCTTGCCATCGCCTAGGTGGTAGGTTGCCGTAGCTTGTCGCGGGCATTGTCGTGGTCACTGCCGTGGTCATTGTCGTAGGGTAAAAAAACTGTAAGTTTCTCGGCGATCTGCTACGACTTTGACATTCGCCGGCAGTCGCCTTAAAAACCGCGTAACTGGGACAGGCCCTTTACTCCAGCATTCGTGTCTAAGGGCACACCACTGTATGTTTAGCCACAAGCTGCAAAACCCATTACAACCAAATGCCAACCATTGAGTGCCACCATTAATATGCATGATCACCAGTTTGTTTACCAAATCTGGCCGTATCATTAGATGTAAAAAATATATTAATAACTGATTCTCAAAAATATCAAAGAGGCAGGTTAGTGTTAAAATAAAAAGCTGTTGTCTGCTCTTATTTAAGGAAATAATAGAATGCATTTTACACATCCATTACATTTGATTATGCATTGCAGAAATATGCTTGACATTGCATAATGAAAAATGTTTGAAAGATAAAACGTAGTGATTTCCATATTTTATTTTACTGTGCCTGTCCATTTCGCGAATGCTTTTGATGTTGTTAAGGTAGGTTAGAGATATGGGAGCCCATGAGATATTTTTTTTAAATGAAAGATTTATTCATCAAAAAGTCTTTGTAATTCTGTGGAGATGTACATGATTAGATGTGCAGTGTTAGCCTGTCTGCCTCCAGGCTAAAGGTTCCATAAAATACATTTGTGGCATTTGAAGTTTCTTCACAATAAATGCACTGGCAGTATGCAACAGCATGGTTCATGGTTCAACAGAATGGTTCAGCATGCAACAATGTGGTGTCGTAGACATGGATATCTCTCATACAACACTGCTTTGCAAATAGTAGAAACAGTACCAAGTGGTACTGAGAATTTTGCAGCTGCATTATTTGGCTGCATTTGTGTGAATCTAATGTTGGTAAATGCAAGATCACGAGGGACCAACAAAAGGCTCTTTGGGCATGCGTGGTCTCGCATCAATGGTCCAAAATCAATGGTCCAAAATCAATGGAGAGATTTCAGTTCTGTGGATATATAATTCTTGTTTGCAGGTTTGTCCTGTCTGGGTATTGTGCTCCGACAGTTATGCAAGGATTTTAGTTGGAGATTTTTTAGATTTAGATTTAGAGATACAGCGCGGAAACAGGCCCTTCGGCCCACTGAGTCCGTGCCGCCCAGTGATCCCCGCACACTAACACTATCCTACACTAGGGACAATTTTTAAAAGATGTTTTAGAGATACAGCGCGGAAACAGACCCTTCGACCCACCGAGTCCGCGCCGCCCAGTGATCCCCGCACATTAACACTATCCTACACACACTAGGGACAATTTTTACATTTACCCAGTCAATTAACCTACATACCTGTACGTCTTTGGAGTGTGGGAGGAAACCGAAGATCTCGGAGTAAACCTACGCAGGTCACGGGGAGAACGTACAAACTCCGTACAGACGGCGCCCGTAGTCTGGATCGAACCTGAGTCTCCGGCACACATTTACCCAGTCAATTAACCTACATACCTGTACGTCTTTGGAGATACAGCATGGAAACAGGCCCTTCGGCCCACTGAGTCCACACTGACCAGCGATCCCTGCACATTAACACTACCCTACATACACTAATGACAATTTTACATTTATACCAAGTCAATTAACCTACAAATTTGTACGCCTTTGGAGTGTGGGAGGAAACCGAAGATCTGGGAGAAAGCCCACACAGGTCACGGGGAGAACGTACAAACTCCGTACAGACAGCACCCGTAGTCTGGATCGAACTCAGATCTCTGGCGCTGTAGCCCTCTGAGTTTCTCTGAGTATTTTTTGTCCTAAACTTTTCAATGCTATCAGCGCCAATTTACATCTAATTTTGATTGCGAATGTGTGTACAAATTCTTCATGAATTTCACCGAGCTGACAAACCTCTGAAGAAGGGTCTCGACCCAAAACGTCACCCATTCCTTCTCTCCCGAGATGCTGCCTGACCTGCTGAGTTACTCCAGCATTTTGTGAATACCTTCGATTTAAACCAGCATTTGCAGTTCTTTCCTGCGCATGTACCTCTCCCATGCACACTGGTGCTTTCAACTGATCATGCCAGAGAATGTAGAGATACAATCTATCAGGAGTATCCCATTCCACTTGTTCCATCCCGCCCTATTTTCTCTTCACATGCCCATCGAGTCAATTTTGATTCTCTTGTCAATTACGTACACCAAGGGTGATTTAACATAATTAATTAACCTGCCACACATCTCAGTGGTGTGGGATGAAAACACGAGCGTGATGGGGGGAGGAGGCAGGGTGAGGGGGGTTCAGGGGGATGGAGTGGGGGGGGGTTGAGGGGGATGGAGTGGGGGGGGAAGGGAAGGGGGGAGGAGGGTAGGGGAGGAGGGAATGGGGGAGGAGGGAATGGGCGAGGGGGGAGTCAGGGGAGGGGGAGTTGGGGATGGGAGGGGAATGGGGAAGGGAGAGGGAGAGGAGGGGAGGGGGGAGTGGAAGGGGAAGGGGAGGGGGAGGAGGGGAGAGGGAGGGGGAAGGGGCAGGATAAGGGGGGTTGAGGGAGATGGAGTGGGGGAGGGGAAGGGGGGGAAGGGAAGGGGGAGGGGAGATAGGGGAGGAGGGAGGGGGGGAGGAGGGAGTGGGGGAGGTGGAAGGGGGAAGGGGGGGAGGGGGAGGAGAGGGTTCTGCAGGCGAGGTTTGGGCCCAATGGGTCCACTTGGTCTAGTCTTGATTTAAAACTTCTTTGATATCTCCACACAGTGTCTCTGTCGTGCCCCTTCCCGGTTGGTGGACAATTGATAGTTTCTGTGATGAAAGGGTCTCAATGTCTTCCTTCAGTTCAATGTGTGAATCCGACCGTTAACTTCAAGAACATTCATACCCTTGCCTTAACATTGGGGAATTTGTTTGCTGAGCACAGCTCCCTGCACCACGCTGATGGGGAAATTGTCTCTTACCCCCCAAATGGAGTGCAAATTTCACTTGCTGCATTTGCGGGTTCCTCACAAGATGGTTGAAGCATCTTCTGGTCATTCTGTTTCAATATTGTGCGCTCAGTGTCATGGTTAAATTGAGACAGTAAAATGGTTCCTCTCTGCATCCTTGGTGCTGAATTCCTGATCAACAGTCTCCTTCAGACCCAAAATGGGCAATAAAAGCGAGTGTTTACGAAACAGTGAGAATGATTTTCACAGCACAAATTAATGGAACCTCAGAACCCCAACCACAACCACCATAAACACCATAAATATCTGAGTATATTTTCAATGCAGGTCAATAGCAGTGACGTTAACAATAGACTTCTCAAGGTTACAACTGTGAACGGACAAATGATTACATCAAAGGCAGAAATAGAAGCATTGCAAGCAATTTCAGGACATGGTGTTGTAATGCACCAGAAAGAGCAGGATTGTCATTCTTTATTCTGGATTTTAGCTGAACATCATGGAAAGATGAGTTAGAGTATAGGAGGGTGATCAATCATCTGATTGAATGGTGCCAGAACAACAAACGTGCTCTCAATCTTTTTGTAGTAGGTGATGAACTGAATGCAGCAAAGTGGCCAGATCGCGGGAAATCTGGCACAGAAGTAAGTGGATCACACTGAAAAACCAACTTGAGCTCAGAACATTTGCACGCTCTCTGGCTCTGATGATGGCCTAAGGTTTTCCTTTCACTGGCAGCAGCCAATCTACATCTTTTTACAGACCCAAATGAATCACTTCACTCATTAGTTACCTTCATTAAGTTTGACAGTGTGTCGATGAAGTCTCACAAACACTTTCTCTGGAATGCAAATATTTTTATCCTCCTTGGCTGCAGCATTTAGAATGTCGAACCGAATGAGGATGCAATGATGGATCCATTGTAGCATTTTGTCCGTTGTTGATTGGAATATTTCTAGTGTTGATTTAACCCAATATGGCAATTGATTATATGGGTACAATCTCTTATTAAGTGTTAATTGTCTGCATTAACCTGAGCATTGTTATAAGACAGGTTGAAGTTCATGAGGCTAGGTCATAAGGTCTAAGGAGTTGGTGGTGGACTTTAGGAGGAGAGGAACACCCCTGTCCCCTGTCTCCATCAATGGTGTGGATGTGCAGTTTACCAGGGAGTACAAATGCCTGGGAGTGTACCTGGACTGTAGACTGGGCTGGTCCAGGAACGCTGAGGCCCCGTACAAGAAGGGAGAGAGACGCCTGTACTTTTTGAGAAGGCTCCGCTCCTTCAACGTCTGCAGTGAGATGCTGCAGATTATTTACATCGGCGAAACCAAGCGCAGGCTCAGCGATCGCTTCGCTGAACACCTGCGCTCGGTCCGCATTAACAAAACTGATCTCCCGGTAGCCGAGCACTTCAACTCCCCCTCCCGTTCCCAGTCTGACCTTTCTGTCATGGGCCTCCTCCAGTGCCATAGTGAGGCCCACCGGAAATTGGAGGAACAGCACCTCATATTTCGCCTGGGCAGCTTACAGCCCAGTGGTATGAACATCGACTTCTCCAACTTTAGATAGTTCCTCTGGCCCTCCCGTCCCCTCCCCTTCCCAGTTCTCCCTCTATCTTCCTGTCTCCACCTATATCCTTTCTTTGTCCCGCCCCCCTGACATCAGTCTGAAGAAGGGTTTCGACCTGAAACGTCACCCATTCCTTCTCTCCCGAGATGCTGCCTGACCTGCTGAGTTACTCCAGCATTTTGTGAATAAACACCTTTGAGATGCTGCAGATGTTCTACCAGATGATGGTGGCCAGTGCCATCTTCTTTGCTGTCGTGTGCCGGGTCAGCAGGGCGAAGGCCGCGGACGCCAATAGGATCAACAAACTCATCAGGAAGGCTGGCTCCGTCCTGGGGGCGGAGTTGGATTCATAGGAGGTGGTCTTGGAGGGGAGGATGCTCCTCAAACTGTGGAGCATCTTGGAAAATACAGCTCAGCCCTCCATGACACGCTGGTCAACCTGAGGAGCACCTTCAGCAACAGACTGGTTCCACCAAGATGCAGCACAGAATGCCACAGGAGATCCTTCTTCCCTGCGGCTATCAAACTGTACAACCCCTCCCCCTTCTGTCATGGGGTGGTCTGACTCCCCTCCCCCCCTTCCCCCCCACCTCCTCAATCTTTACACATCCCCAAAGCCTTTCTATTCGTCACTTTAATTTCATGTTTCATGTATTTTGTGTTTTTATGACTGTTGGCAAATTAATTTCCCTCCTGGAATAAATAAAGTTCTACCATTTCCTGTCGTATCGTACAAGTGATTGGAGTAGAATTAGGCCATTTGGCCCATCAAGTCTACTCCACCATTCAATCCTGGTTGATCTATCCCTCCCTCCTAACCCCATTCTCCTGCTTTCTTCCCATAGCCTCTGACACCCGTACTAATCCAAAAAATCTTTCTATCCCTGCCTTAAAATTATCCATTGACTAAATATCTACAGCCTTCTGTGGCAAAGAATTCCACAGATTCACCACCCTCTGACTAAATAAATTTCTCCTCAGCTCCTTCCTAAAAGAACGTCCTTTAATTCTGAGATTATGACCTCTAGTCCAAGACTGTCCCACTAGTGGAAACATCCACTCTATCCAAGCCTTTCACTATTCTGCATGTTTCAATGAGGTCCCCCTCATTCTTCTAAACTCTTCTAAAAACTGGCCTGTCAATTAGATGCATAAATCTAGGGATCTTGTCCCCATATCTATCTCTCTATTAAGGTTCCCTTCATAATCTTCAAGTCAATAGTTTTTAATTTTCATGTGCACTGAAATAGAACAATGAAACTCTTACTTGCAACAGCACATCAGGTCTGTAAACACAGTGCTCAATAGATAGCATAAGAAAACAAACAAAAAGCAAGTTCGATAAATTAAAAAATCCAAATACAATTCCAAACCAAAACAGAAGCACGAAGGCCCGAATGAAACCAAGAAAGTTTGCAGTTTGAAGTTTAGTTGGTGTTTGTGGTGTTCAATAGCCTGATGGCTGCTGGGAAAAATGCTGGTTCTGAACTTGGAGATCATAGTTCATAGATTGCCATACCTTCTTCTTGATAGCAGGAGTGACATGAAAGTGTGGCTAGGCTGGTGTGGGTCTTTGATGATGCTGGCTGCCTTTTTGAGGCAGTGCATTCTCTGGATCCCAATGATGCTGGAGAGTTCAGTGTCCGTGATGGACTGGGCAGTGCGCTCTACCTTTTGTGACCATCTTTGTTCCTGGGCATTCGAGTTGCCAAACAAGGCCATGAGGCAACCAGTCAATATGCTTTCCACCGTATACCTGCAGAAGTTCAAGAGAGTACTCATTGACACAATGAATCTCATTAATCTTCGAAGGAACTAGGGATGTTGATGGACTTTCTTGATGATTGCATCAATGTGCATCAAGATTCAAGATTCAAGATTTCAAGATCAATTTATATGTCACATGTACCAATTAAGGTGCAGTGGAATTTGAGTTACCATACAGCCATACTAAGAGAAAAGGAACAAGACACACAGCCACATAAAGTAAAAGTTAACATAAACATCCACCACAACGGATTCCACATTCCTCACTGTGATGGAAGGTAATAAAGTTCAAACATCTTCCTCTTTGTTCTCCTGCGGTCGGGGCTGTTGAACCGTCCACAGTCGCCACTGCCGATGGTCTGATGACCATGCCCCCGCGTCGGGATAATCGAAACCCCCCGCGTCGGGACGGTTGACAAGCTCTCCGCGGCATGGAGCTCCCGAGTCGGCCTCTTCTTACCAGAGACCACGGGCTTCACGGTGTTAAAGCCCACAGGCCCCGCGGTTGGAGCTCTCCACAGTCAATCTTCAGCAAAGGATCGCAGCTCCCAATGGTAAGACTGCACCGAGCCCGTGGCTTGAAGCGCCGGGCCGGCCTCCAAGAAAGGCCGCCAACTCCTCAATGTTAGGCCGCAGAGGGGATGGAGATACGACACAGAGAAAGATCACATCTCCGTCGTGGTAGGAGATGAAAAAATGTTTCCCCCAATTCCCCCCCCCCCCCACATAAAACAATCCAAGAAACACTAAAACATACTTTTAACACATACTTAAAATAATAAAACAGACAGACTGTTGGCGAGGCAGCCATTATGGTGGCACCACCCGATCAATGTGCTGTGTCCAGGACAGGACAGACCTTCGGGGATATGCACGCTCAGGAACTTGAAGTTGCTGACTCTCTTCACCACTGACTCAATGATGACGACAGGTTTGTAAATCCTCACGCTTCCTTTTCTAAAGTCAACCATCAGCTCCTTGGTCTCACTGACATTGAGAGCATGTTTGTTTCGGAAGGAACTGCAGATGCTGGTTTAAACCGAAGGTGGATACAAAAAGCTGGCGTTAACTCCAGCGTTTTGTGTCTATCTTAAGAGCATGTTTGTTGTTCTGGCACCATTCAATCAGACGATTGATCTCCCTCCTGTACTCTAACTCATTATTGCCGGTACTTTGTCTAACAACAGTGGTTTCATCAGCCAATTCAAAGATGGGAGTTGGAACTGTGTTCCAGCTGCCCATTCGTACGTATAGAGGGAGTAGAGCAGGGGGCTAAGCACACAGCTTTGAGGTGCTCCGGTACTGATTGTTATCCAGGAGGAAGTGTTGCCAATGCTTACAGATTGCGATCTGTTGATGGGGAAGGCAAGGATCCAGTTGCAAAGGTATGCACAGAGACCCAGTTCCCTGAGCATTGTACCAGGTTTGTAGGGAATGACGATGTTGAGCACTGAGCTGTAATCGATAAACAACAGCCTGATGTACAGCCTATCTTTTTATTGTTCGAGTGGTCCAGTGCCCAGTGGAGAGGCAGCCAGATCTCATCACACATTGGTCTATTGTGGCAGTAGGCAAATTATAGCAGTCCAGGCTCTTGCTGAGGTAAGAGTTGATATGTGCCATAACTAACCTCTCAATAGACAATAGACAATAGACAATAGGTGCAGGAGGAGGCCATTCAGCCCTTCGAGCCAGCACCACCATTCAATGTGATCATGGCTGATCATTCACAATCAGTACCCCATTCCTGCCTTCTCTCAAAGCACTTCATCACCACGGACGTTGGTACCACTGGTCGCTGGTCATTGAGGGACAGCACCTTACACTTCTTGAGCATCGATGCTCTTTTAAAACAGGGGAGAGCCTCAGACCTCAGTATGAGAGATTTACGATGTCCAGCTGGTTAGTCGGCACAGGTTTAGAGTTTGTGACCAGGAACACCACCAGGACCAGACAGTTTCCAAGGGCGGCACGGTGGCGCAGCGGTAGAGTTGCTGCCTTACAGCGAATGCAGCGCCGGAGACTCAGGTTCGATCCCGACTACAGGCGACGTCTGTACGGAGTTTGTACGTTTTCCCCGTGACCTGCCTGGGTTTTCTCCGAGATCTTCGGTTTCCTCCAAAGACGTGCAGGTTTGTAGGTTAATTGGCTGGGTAAATGTAAAAATTGTCCCTAGTGTGTGTAGGATAGTGTTAATGTGCGGGGATCGCTGGGCGGCACGGACTCGGTGGGCCGAAGGGCCTGTTTCCGCGCTGTATCTCTAAATCTAAAAAAAATTAAAAATCTAAAAAGGGTTCACACTTTAAAAGGAACTCTGATGTCGGCCTTGGTGACTGAGATTGCAATAACAGTGGGACCTATGAGGGCCTGAGTAGGAGCATATCAGTGCTCTCTCTACCGAAGCATGCGTAGTATGCATTGAGCTCATCTGGGAGTGATGCCTCTCGGTTGCTTGAGCTGGAGTTGCCACTTAGTTTCACCTTGTAGGAAGTGAGGGCGTGCAAGCCTTGGCATCTTGCATTCATTCTCATGATGGCACAGTCTGTGGTTGCACATCAAATTCATATCGAAGCATTGATTATTGTCTTTAATGTTGAATTTTCTGCTTTTTGATGAATAATTTTAAGCAAAGTGTATGATCGTTAAAATGTGCTCCTACCAATTATCCTCTACACAGCATTACAGTGGTGCAGCGGTAGAGTTAGACAATAGACAATAGACAATAGACAATAGGTGCAGGAGGAGGCCATTGGCCCTTCGAGCCAGCACCACCATTCAATGTGATCATGGCTGATCATTCTCAATCAGTACCCCGTTCCTGCCTTCTCCCCATACCCCCTGACTCCGCTATCCTTAAGAGCTCTATCTAGCTCTCTCTTGAATGCATTCAGAGAATTGGCCTCCACTGCCTTCTGAGGCAGAGAATTCCACAGATTCACAACTCTCTGACTGAAAAGGTTCTTCCTCATCTCAGTTCTAAATGGCCTACCCCTTATTCTTAAACTGTGGCTCCTGGTTCTGGACTCCCCCAACATTGGGAACATGTTTCCTGCCTCTAACGTGTCCAACCCCTTAATAATCTTATACGTTTCGATAAGATCTCCTCTCATCCTTCTAAATTCCAGTGTATACAAGCTGCTGCCTTTCAGCTCCAGAGACATAGGTTTGATCCTGACTATGGGTGCTCTCTGTATGGAGCTTTTAATTGCAGACTGCAATATACCTTAGAACTGGTATTTCCTGAAGATTTGCTCTCCTTTGAATTAATGCCATCCCTGTGATTGCGTGGGTTTTCTCTGGGTGCTCTGGTTTCTTTCGACATTTGAAAGATGTACAGGGTTGTAGTTTAATTGTCTTCAGTAAGAATTGTAAATTGTTCCCAGTGTGTAAGATAGTACTAGTGTACGGGGATCGCTGGTCGGTGCGGACTTGGCGGGACATAGGACCTGTTTCCGTTCTGTATCTCTAAACGAAACCAAATTAAACATTAAATAAACCTCCTCTCCCTGAATTTTGACTGTAATTACTTCCATTCTGTTGAGACGCTGCATGGCAACTATTCTTTATATCTTCTACATGTTCTATGGAAGATATAGGAGCCTGAAAACTGTAATGTCCAGGTTCAGGAACAGATTCTGCTCGACAGCCATCAGGCTATTAAACACCACAAACCTCCAAATAAACTCTGAACTACTGTACATAGTCTCGGGGGCATGGGGCATTGGTTTTGTCTTTTTGCACTATTATTGTTTGTTTGTTTTGTATGTATATATGTATGTATGTGTGTGTATACACACACACACACACACACACACACACACACACACACACACACACACACACACACACACACACACACACACACACACATATACATATAGGTCTGATCAGTCTGAAGAAGGGTCTCGACCCGAAACGTCACCCATTCCTTCTCTCCCAAGATGCTGCCTGACCTGCTGAGTTACTCCAGCATTTTGTGAATAAATCGATTTGTACCAGCATCTGCAGTTATTTTCTTATATATATATATATATATATATATATATATATATGTGTGTGTATACATGGATGTATATATATATATATTTATTTATATATATTTATATGTATATATATATATATAAATAAATATATATATATACATATATATACACACACACACATATATATATACATATATATATATATATATACATATTTAACTTTTTTGTCATTGATTATATTGTTTGCAGAGTATTATGTTTCCACATTCTGTTGTTCTGCTGCACGAATGTCATTGTTCTGCTGAGGACATATGACAATAAAGCACACTGGACTCTTAACTCATGCTTACATCTTACAATGTGACCTTGCCTTCTACAACTGAAGCATTGTGCTGCTCTAAGTGGACACACTTGTACTAAAGACTTCCCACTGCAATGCTAGCAGAGTTTCCTGCCAGAATCAGTTTCAACTCCACTCATACTCAAGGGACCAACAGTTCATGTCAGAACTCACACCGTTGCTCCACCAATCGATCATCATATCCCACTTACGCCAGTATCCTGTATCGGCTTAAATTCCTCCACCTTTTTACAGTCCATTTCAATAGGTGTAGCAGTGAAACATTATCTCTCTGCCATGCTTGGTAGATCGGACTGCATGTAGTCATTAGTAAGCCCAGACACAAACATCTCACAGCAAGTTGAAATGCAGCAGTAGAATTGTTAGAATAACTGTAGGGGGATTATTCAGGAGTTATAAAATTATAGGATTATGGATGGCATTAATTCAAAGGAGAGAAAATCTTCAGGAAATACCGGTTCTAAGGTATATTGCAAGTCATAATCAGTCTGAAATTAAAAGCTCAGCTATATAAACAGTGCTGACATGACCTCAACACATTCTCACACATCAGATCAATGCAGCACTCTGGAGCTGTGTTAAATGGCCGACATCAAACATATTAGCTTACCATTTCTTTGCACCATTGTGATATAGATCAAGGGAGCCTCTAGGCTAGACTCATTTTGTCACTTGGCACATCAAACATGATCATGGGCATATCTGCTCCGTCAACTCACAAATTACGTTTGGTTACGCATGAGAGACACAAGAGATTGCAAATGCTGGAATCTGGAGCAAAGGAACAACAAAGTGCCAGAGGAACTCAGAGGCCAGCCAGGATCTGTGAAGGCAAATCGAATGACAATGTTTTTGGGTTCGGGGCACTTCAGTTTCATTTTGGGTGCCTGTGTTTCCTGACCTCTACAGCCTGCAGACCATTCATATAAATTCCCCTTGTCTGAGCAAGGGTATTTGAACAGTCAGAGGCAATGTGTTTGCATGGTGATGGTGTAATTCAAGGAAGCCCCTTGTCGGACTAAACGTATTGACGTAAACCTTCTCATTGCAGCTTGTACTCCACTTGGGTAGCTGACAATCCAACAGTTAGGAACATTGAATTCTCCAATTTCAAGTAAAACCCAAAGCTGATTCCCTCTTTCCCCTGATAGCGTCCCTTCATCCAAGTGCACGCACATTTCTCCCACCGTCTCCGACCATCCAGTCATCCTGCTCACCTCTCCTCCATCTCCAACCCCAAGTCCCACATTTCCATTTTATTCCCCCCCCCTCTTTCCCCCTCCCCTTCCACTCATTCCACTCCTCCTCTCCTTTCCTCATCTGACCTCCCTTTGTCTCCTTCCTACCTCCAACCTTTGTTACTTCACCCATCTGCAAACACTACCCTCACCCGTATCCAAGTCCCCAACTCCAATCAGTATAAAGAAGTGACCCAACCCAAAGCGTTGTTTGTCCATTTCCCTCCGCTGGTGCAGTCTAACCTGCCGAGTTCCTCCAACAGTTTGCCTTTCGATGTCATTGAAACCCTACTGAATCACCTGACGAGATCTTTGTTCTGAAGAGTATACCGACTTGATGCACTTTGATTTCACCAAGGGTCTCGCTGGGAATGTTTGCTTGTCATGATGTATAAACATCCTTCATGTCCACCAGCTTCAATCTCTGAGTGACCAAAGCTAACTACTCCCAACAATGACCATCGCTAGTCACACCAATGACAATACGATGGAGGTTGATTTTCCTTTTCCAAACTTATAATACTCCATAATCGTGAACAGGATTAAGTTGAAATGCTTCATTCCATGAGGTGTAAGCAAGTAAGTTGCTAATATTGCAAAAAGCTTCTGGGCCTTTTTCTATTTCACATTTGCTTTCTTTTGAATATTCTTACCTTCACCGTCTACTTCATTAATCTTGTTCACCCCAAAAATATTTTCTTTCATTTTGCGTATGAATGGAAGAGTTTGCTTTCTCATCTATATACTACAACTCTCGTTTGTTTGTTTGTTTGTTCCTGAACTACAGCCAAAAAGGTACACGATCGCGCAACAATTGTAGGCCCACCTTACTCACCGTCGTCCCTTTGGTGCTAATGGAAGACGTTTCATTGAAATCGCTGTTATATTTTTAAAGCTATTCACATTTTAAAGTTTAAATCTGTCTCCTAGGGAGGGAGGGAGGGAGGGAGGGAGGGAGGGAGGGAGGGAGGGAGGGAGGGGGGGAGGATAAGGGGGGTTGTGGGGGATGGAGTGGGGGGGAGGGGAAGGGGAGGAGGGGAGGGGGATGGGAGGGAGGGAGGGAGAAGGAGGGATGATAAGGGGGGTTGTGGGGGATGGAGTGGGGGGGAGGGGAAGGGGAGGAGGGGGAG
This sequence comes from Rhinoraja longicauda, assembly GCF_053455715.1. NCBI lineage: Eukaryota > Metazoa > Chordata > Chondrichthyes > Rajiformes > Arhynchobatidae > Rhinoraja > Rhinoraja longicauda. Next base: position 42,799,335 of record NC_135968.1, read on the forward strand.
GGGAGGGAGGGAGGAGGAGGGAGGATAAGGGGGGTTGTGGGGGATGGAGTGGGGGGGGAGGGGAAGGGGAGGAGGGGAGGGGGATGGGAGGGAGGGAGGGAGAAGGAGGGATGATAAGGGGGGTTGTGGGGGATGGAGTGGGGGGGGGGGGAGGGGGAGGGGAGGGGGAGGGGAGGGAGGGGGGGAGGAAGGGTGTTGCACCCGTGCAGGAGAGGTTTGGGCCCAGCGGGTTCACTTGGTCTAGTGGCGACTACGATTATCAATGCCTCTTGACTTACACTGGGCTGTCTAAATGTCATTCCCCTGGACAGTTATTTAAGCTTGCCTTTCCATTCACATCAAGTTTTACTCATTTTTCCTCAAGTTACACTTTAGACTGGTCTCAATTAGTCATGCGGTTCTTAGACTCATTGCACCACTCCTGTCATCTGGGTACTTAAGGCCCATAGTCACTGCATTATTTCTCCCTATGGTAGTGGATTCCTTGCTCACACATCCTTGTCAACAGTGTGACCCATGCAAATTTTGTGGCTATTTAACCTCTCACAAAATCCATTGCAGAATTGTACACATTAAATATAAAGAGCTCATCAAAGTCTGCGTAGTTTATTCAAGGGCACTGGACAAATTAGTTTAGTTTAGTTTAGAGATTCAGTGCGGAAACAGGCCTTTCGGCCCACTGGGTCGCGCCGACCAGCGATCTCCGCACACTAACACTATCCTACACCCACTAGGGACAATGTTTACATTTACCAAGACAATTAACCCACAAACCTGCACGTCTTTGGAGTGTGGGAGGAAACCGAAGATCTCGGAGAAAACCCACGCAGGTCACGGGGAGAACGTACAAACTCCGCACAGACAGCGCCCATAGCCGGGATCGAACCCGGGTCTCCGGCAATGCATTCGCTGTAAGGCAGCAACTCTACCGCTGCACCACCATGCCCCAGTGTATGGAACTTAGTGCGTGGAACTTTCACAAAGCAGCTCGTAACAGGGAACACTCATTAAAGGTGCGAACGTAACAATTATTTTCCCTGAAACCATTATTATATAATTGGATTGTGGCAAGCAACAATAGATTACAGCTTCGTGAAATTTAAGGACTCCACCAAATAATTCAGGCTTCCACTACAACCATTAGGGATTCCATTCCGGTAATGTACAAATTGTGTGCATCCACCCACAAAAAAAGCTTTGCGATCAACACAAGGCATCCAGGGAATTTGCACAATGAAATGCAGCGACGCATTAATTTATCATTATATTTTTGCTACAAATGGGGACGGGGTTGTTGGAGGGAGACAGGTTGCTAGGGGGGTCGGGTTTTGAACAAGAGCTAATAACTACACGCTTAGTTTCTGATTCCGGTCAGGGTTTCTTCAAGAGAAGAGACCTCAAACAAAGAAATCCACCTAACAGAAATGCATGAAGACCCTCCAGAAGAGTGGTCCTGACATGTGGGTGTGAAATAAGTCCAGTCTCGATCGTGTGCGGGGCTTTTAATGGAGCTTGGATTTCTCTTGTAGCAGTAGGGAAAGGCCTAGATGGAACTGGCCAGCAACTTCATGCTGGTAAGGATACTAAACCCTTTTGCAAATTGGATATAACATGTTCATTCACCACTCACTTTTCACATAAATTTTCAATAATTGGCCAATTTGCAAAACATCTCACTCTGCATGCTCATCAGCCTCCATTTAGTTTAGTTTAGTTTTGAGACTCAGCACAGTAACAGGCCCTTCAGCCCACGGGCCCCTGCCGACCAGCGATCCCCACATATTAACATGATCCCACACACATTAAGGACATTTTTTTTTACACATTTACCCAGCCAATTAACCTACATACCTGTACGTCTTTGGAGTGTGGGAGGAAACCGAAGATCTCGGAGAAAACCCACGCAGGTCACGGGGAGAACGTACAAACTCCGTACAGACAGCACCCGTGGTCGGGATCGAACGCTGATCTCCGGCGCTGCATTCGTTGTAAGGCAGCAACTCTACCGCTGCGCCACCGTGCCGCTCTACATAATATACAATGCTCAGGCAAGCTCATCATCTGTGTCTCTGGAGCAGAACTCATGAGTGACCCAGGCATTTGGACCAAGCCCACCCCTTTCCCTGGGCAAGCATATCACACATCTAATCCACCAACTATAGTACGTAGAGTGGCACTAACAGAGCTGATGGTTACAACAGTTAGACCACATGATCTTGTGTGTTCCTCGATGTCTTGATGCCGGGGGCCTGGAGAGGAGGGAATTAGAAAGAGGAAAAACACATGGCGATGAGGGGAGTGTGGAAGGAAGAGGGTGTGGTAATATCACAGTGGCACAGTGGTGCAGTGGTAGAGCTACTGCCTTACAGGGACCCGGGTTCCATCCTGACTGCGGGAGCTGTGTGGAGTTTGTACCTTCTCCCGTGACCTGCGTGGGTTTTCTCCGAGGTCTTGTTTTCTCCCACACTCCAAAGACGTACGGGTTTGTAGTAATTGGCTTGGTGTAATTGTCCCTAGTGATCATAGGGTAGTGCTAATGTGCGGGATCGCTGGGCGGTGCGGACTCGGTGGGCCGAAGGGGCCGTTTCCACACTGTGTCTCCAAGACTAAACTCAACGGAATCAACTACATTTTGTTACTAAGCAGGGATTGTAGAATGGGTCGGAGGATGGGGGCAAGTAAGGTGTGAGAAGGATTACACTTGGGCATTCCATCATCTTCAATGATCTTTATGCCCGCACTGACCATGGTCCATGTACTTTATCCTCATGGCCACTGACTCAATGGACAAGGGCTTGCTCTCTTCCAGCACTGATTGTGTGACACCTTCTCCTGCAAAAGAGAGGGAAAGCGTGTTAGTGAGTGCCTTCTATTGAGCGTGGGTGACATGCTTGCCATGGTTAAATAAATAGAAGTGGGTATAAACTGTGGTGTGTACACATGAGGCTTGGAGTAGTGTTAAGTGTGTGAGGGGGTGGTGATGCTTATGAATCTTAGATATGAATCCTGAGTGATAAGAATTGCTGTTAGATGAGTGATGGGGGTGAACTGCTGAGTGTGTGGCGGTGATGAATCTGTTTGAGAGGTAGCATGGCGTCGGAAGGAACTACAGTCGCTGGTTTAAAACCGAAGATGGGCACAAAAAAGCTGGGGTAACTCAGCGGGACAGGCAGCATCCCTGGAGAAAAGGAACAGGTGATGTTTCAGGTTGAGACCCTTCTTCAGACCTGGAGAAACTCACCCATTCTTTCTCTCCAGAGATGCTGCCTGACTGTGTGCAGTTTTGGTCTCCAGACTTGAGGAAGGATATTCATGCTATTGAGGGAGTGCAGCATAGGTTTACTAGGTTAATTCCCGGAATTTAGGGAAAGTTGATGGATGAAAGTTGAAAGATGGCGGCGCTGCCCTAGCAGCTGCGGCTTACCTGCAGTCCATTTGTCTTTGTGTTTTTGTTGTTTTTTTGTCTTAATTGTAGTTGTGATGTGGTGTTTTTGTGTTTTTGTACTATGTGTGTATGTGGGGGGGAGGGGGGGAACTGTAACATTGTAAATATGTGTCCCTTCCGAACGGAGACCCGACCTTTGTGTTCTGGGCCGTTTCTCCGTTCCTGCTGCGGCCTACCATCGGCCCAACTCCTGGAGCTGGCGGCCTCCAGGGCTCTGGTTCGCAGAGCCCGCGGACCAGACTCACCATCAGCGGAGCCGGCCGTTCTCGGAGGCTGCGGAGCGGCTGCGACTCGCCTTAGGCTCGGGCCCGCGTGGATGCCGACATCGGGAGCTCCGGCAGCGGCAGCGTGTTCGCCCGCCCCGGATCGCGGGGCTTGGGTCGGCCCGCCGCGGATATTTCACCGTCCGGCGCGGCCTGAAATAGGCCACGGAATTTTCTCTGCTCGGCGGGGGCTTCAATGTCAGGAGCCCCGACCGCCCCGACTTGCAGCGGGGCTTGGGTCGGCCCGTTGCGGACATTTCACCGTCCGGCGCAGCCTGGAACATGGCAACGCGACAACAGCCTGACTGCAGGAGAAGACGGCAGGGGAAGAGAAAAAGACATTCTGGCCTTCCATCACAGTGAGGAGGGGACTGGAGGAGACTCACTGTGATGGATGTTTCTTTTTGGGGGGTTTTGTGTTGGTTGGGGTTGTGTAATTTGCTTATTTTATTGCTCTTATTGTTGGACTGTGGGTGACGAAATTTCGTCCAAAAAACTTGTTTTTTGGATGACAAATAAAGATATCTTGAATCTTGAATCTTGAATCTTGAATCTTGAATCTTGAATCTTGAATGGCGGGATTGTCGTATGTTGAAAGAATGGAGTGACTAGACTTGTATAAGCTGGAATTTAGAAGGATGAGAGGGGATCTTATTGAAACATATAAGATAATTAAGGGGTTGGATACATTAGAGGGAGGAAACATGTTCACAATATTGGAGGAGTCCAGAACCAGGGGCCACAATTTAAGAATAAGGGGTAGGCCATTTAGAACGGAGATGAGGAAAAACCTTTTCAGTCAGAGATCTGTGGAATTCTCTGCCTCAGAAGGCAGTGGAGGCCAATTCTCTGGATGCTTTCAAGAGAGAGCTAGATAGAGCTCTTAAAGATAGCAGAGTCAGGGGGTATGGGGAGAAGGCAGGAAACGGGGTACTGATTGTGAATGATCAGCCATGATCACATTGAATGGTGGTGCTGGCTCGAAGGGCCGAATGGCCTACTCCTGCACCTATTGTCTATTGTCTGACCCATAGAGTTACTCCAGCTTTATCTTCGAGAGATAGCATTTACTGATGTCTTCACTGCAGCTAAGCACAAAGGAGGACTCCTCAAACTATTGGCACCATCGTATCATCTGGTGGCTTCACTCTGGCATTCAACTCATCAGTCTCCACCTCCCTCCATCATTTCTCCATCAGTCTGTACAACTACCTACGCCATTGAACATCGATAGCCATTTTCCATCTTTGCAAACCTTTCAACCTGAGTGTCCGGCAGCCCAATACTACGCAGCAAGTCCTTAGGCTTAAAGGTACAGACATGACTTCAATCAGTTCCAGCTAGAATCAGCTAGCGACTTCATAAAGTGAACTCGCCTTATATGTGCCTGTCCATCAATCAGTGTGGTTACCATTGTTACATTCACCATAATGTTGCAGAATGTTTGGTGAATCAATGGGATTTAATTGTACATTGTGATACGAGTGTATTTAACCAGCACTAGGCAGATTAATCCTCCAGATTTTGTTATTAAGGCAAATTAATGCAAGCATTGATTAGAAGAGACATTTTTATGTGTCCCAAAATAGGTCTACGAAGCCATCTGTGGAAGTGTGTACATTTTCCTTAAAGGTTATCGCTGCTGAATGTTTTCTGAGTAATCTGGCCTGCAATTTTGTAGTGACAACAACACATGCTTGCTGCTTGCAGAGGATGCATTTGGATTTCAAAAGTTCAAGATCAATGTGCTCATCTGCAATTTACCAGGATATTGATGGGAGCAAATAGAACAAACTTGGAGATTTACTGCTGGAATTAGTGATTAAAGGGCCTGTCCCGGTTACGCGATTTTTAAGGCGACTGCCGGCGGCTGTCAAAGTCGTAGCAGATCGCCAAAATTTTCTTTTACCCTACGACAATGACCACGACAATGCCGAGACAGGTCGATACAAGTTACTTTTTTTGTGAAACTAGCACCTGGCTAAGAGATTACACCGTCTTCGGAAACATCGCGAAATTCCCACGCTCACCTGACCGTCAAACTGTCGCCTCCAATCTACCTGTCAAATGTCCTGACGGTAAATAAATTGGTTAAACAAAACTATCTTCTGGTATCTTCAAATGCCTTTTCTTAATTTAATATTACGGGCTTCTAAATGCATCTGCGACAACCTAGCAAACCTGGGGACAGCATGCGACAGGCAGCGCCCGCAATAAGCTACGATACCTGGCGACAAGCCAGCTGTCGCCGAGAAATTTCTTTATGGACATTTTTTTCTGCGACACGCCGAGATCCGCTACAATTCATTGAAGACTCCTCACGATCATGCCCGCGACACCCCGGCAAAAGTTCAGCGACAGCCTAGTCGCCGGCAGTCACCTTAAAATCACCTAAGTGGGATAGATCCTTAAATTTAGCCAGTTTAACTGTGGTGTAGTTCAAGGTCCAGAATCTCAGTGGGTGAGAGGTGTGAGGGGATAATCTGCTGTCCCTTGTCATTTCATATTCTTTTTAACATTTTGCTTCACGACAGAAAAGGAGCCATTCAGTAAATCGGATGTTCCATCAATCCCATTCTTCCACTTCCCGTATCTCCCTATTCTCTGTCACACTCTTCATCTGCACCCTAATTCTCCTACCATCCACTAGTGGCGATTTGCAGGATTCAGTTTAACCTACTCCTTTCAGCGTGCGTGAGGAAACTGGAGCAGCAGGGCAAACACATGTAGTTACAAGTCTAAACGTTTTTCCCATATCATGTACCTATGCACTGTAAATGGATCGATTGTAATCATGTATTGTCTTTCTCCTGGCTGCCTAGCACGCAACAAAATCCTTTCACTGTACCTCGGTACACGTGACAATAAACCAAAGTGAACTGAAGGTGGAAGCTCCAGACAGACAGATAGAATTTCATTGTTCTATGCGGGACATATGGCAATGAAACACTCTAAACAATAAAATCGGGCGGTCACAGTGGCGCAGCGGTAGAGTTGCTGCCTTACGGCGAATGCAGCGCCGGAGACCCGGGTTCGATCCTGACTACGGGTGCTGTCTGTATGGAGTTTGTACGTTCTCCCCGTGACCTGCGTGGGTTTTCTCCGAGATCTTCAGTTTCCTCCCACACTCCAAAGACGTACAGGTTTGTTGGTTAATTGGCTTGGTAAATGTAAAAATTGTCCCTAGTGGGTGTAGGATAGTGTTAATATGCGGGGATCGCTAGTCGGCACGGACCCGGTGGGCCGAAGGGCCTGTTTCCGCGCTGTTTCTCTGAACTAAACTAAACTAAACTAACTATTGACTCTTGACTCTTGATGAGAATCCAGGATGGGACTCAGGTCACTTGATATTTGCAACGGCAGCACTATAGCGTGCCACAAAGCTACTCAAACCATCTTAATGCTTAGTTACCTCAATGGTTTGTTGAAGAAGAATTCATCGGTCAAAATTAGCATGAACAGTGAGAAATAGATTTCTTTTTGTAACGTTTCAATTGAAGGTGAAAGTGCCTTACAAATGGCTGTCCTTTCTACAAATGTCAGAGAATACATTAACTTGCTTATGGAATTGTCACGGTGGTAGTTTTGTTCCATTTCCATTCCAAAGGATCTGAGATCCTTTGAATTTCACAACTGTTTTTTGTTGATCAAGGTAGGAAAAATGCCAAGGCGTGTGAAATCCCACTGTTTGTTGGGTTCAAATTGTTGTGCCAATTACTTTCCTATTTTACAGACACAAGGAACGGCAAATGCTGATTTATGTGAAAAAAAATAGACACAAAGGGCTGGTGCCACAGTGGCAAGATGAACATGGACAGGTGAAGTTTTGGATCGGGTCTCTTCTTCAGCATGATTGTGTGTGGGGGTGGGGGGGGGGGTTAGAAGAAAGCAGGAGTAGAGGTGAGCCAGGACAAACTGTGTAGGAAGGAACTGCAGGTGCTGGATTAAGCCAAAGATAGACACAATAGACTATAGACAATAGGTGCAGGAGGAGGCCATTCGGCCCTTCGAGCCAGCACCGCCATTCAATGTGATCATGGCTGATCATTCTCAATCAGTACCCCGTTCCTGCCTTCTCCCCATACCCCCTGACTCCACTATCCTTAAGAGTCTATCTAGCTCTCTCTTGAATGCATTCAGAGAATTGGCCTCCACTGCCTTCTGAGGCAGAGAATTCCACAGATTCACAACTCTCTGACTGAAAAAGCTTTTGCTCATCTCCGTTCTAAATGGCCTACCCCTTATTCTTAAACTGTGGCCCCTTGTTCTGGCCCCTTGCTCCACAAAAAGCTGGAGTAACTCAGCGGGTCGGACTGCGTCTCTGGAGAAAAGGAACAGGTGACATTTCAGGTCGAGACCCTTCTTCACCCTTCTTCAGTCTGAAGAAGGGTCTTGACCCAAAACATCACCTATCCCTTTTCTCCAGAGACGCTGTCTGACCCGCTGAGTTATTCTAGCTCGTAGTGTGGACCTGAGGCAGGACTGGCTGGTGGTCGGCAGATGTAGTTTGAGGAGGAATTTAATTTAAAGATAGTTGGACAAAGGCCAGAGGTGGAAAGACAATAGGCTGTGTGATACGGAGATGAGTAGAGGAGTAAAATGAGAAGCCGGAGGAAGGGATATAGATGGAGAGGGATGGGGGAAAGGGAAAGAGGGGTGGGATTGTGCGAGAATTGTGTGCACATCCAGGTAGGGCACAGAAGAGAGGAGAATAAAACCTTTTGTCACTTCATCTCTGGCCTTTGTCTTACTGTTGGCCATTCAAAGCCCCTGCGTATCCACCACCACCTGCCCACCCCACCTCTCTTCCAGCCTTCACCCCCTCCCACCACCCCACCCCCATTACTACAATCAGCCTGAAGAAGAGTTCCGACCCGAAACGTCACCTGTCCATGTTTTCCAGAGATGCTGCCTGACTTGCTGAGTTACACCACCACTTTGTATCTTTTTTAACCTTCCTTTTTTGCTAGTTTAGTTCAGTTTAGTTTAGAGATACAACACGGAAACAGGCCCTTGGCCCACCAAGTCCGCACCGATCAGCGATCCCCGCACATTAACACTATCCTACACACACTCGGGACAATTTGCACATACACCAAGCCTATTAACCTACAAACCTGTACGTCTTTGGAGTGTGGGAGGAAACCGAAGATCTCGGAGAAAACCCACGCAGGTCACGGGGAGAACGTACAAACTCCGTACAGACAGCACCCGTAGTCGGGATCGAACCCGGGTCTCCGGGGCTGCATTTGCTGTAAGGCAGCAACTCTACCGTTGCGCCACCGTGCCACTTAGCAGGTGGCTTTGCTAAATGAATAGGATTATCTTCCATTTTGTAACTGGTGCATCCTTTTCTTTAATCCCACATGAACCATTTCCTAATATATTTCAGCTTTAGTTTATCAATAATAATTTTTAATATTAACACGCATTATTGTATCATAGAGCCTGGATATATATCTGTAACTTACTCTTTCTCTCACATGCACAGATAGAATAATCTTTCTAACTCCTACTCCTAACTTCTACTTAAGTCATTACAGTTAATTTTGCAATTCAAAAGCATGCCATGGTCATAATGTTTTAAAAATATGGCGCATTTTGGATCAGAAATTTCAAAGGTGGTGACGAATGAAAAAGATTATCGTAGGAATAAATTGCAAAAGGCATCTGGTTTAGTCGCTGTGAAGTTCAATAATTGTTCAATGAAAATGACATCCAGGTTAAATACAAAATCGGGTATTTTCCTGGCCTTTCAAGAGTTTTCATGCAGAAATATCCTTTATGTATATGTATTGCTGAATCAGTCAATTGCTGCAACCTGATTAGGAAACTCAGCTGAAGGATCTGTGAAATATCCATAATTCTTATTTTAGACAGGGCCTAATTCTGGACAAATGATAAATGCACATTACATGATATTCTTTCCCCTTTTCGTAACCTGGAGCAAACTAAATGTATCCACATAGCCCGTTGACAGCATCTCTGGAGAAAGAGAATAGGTGATGTTTCGGGTCGAGACCCTTCTTCAGACTGTGAGTCAGGGGAGAGGGAAACGAGCGATATGTAGAGAGATATATGCAGAGAGATATAGAACAAATTAATGAAAGATATGCATAAAAGCAACAATGATAAAGGAAACAGGCCATTGTAAGCTATGTATTAGGTAAGAACGAGTTACAAACAGTTACAATTTACTTTATTGTCCCGGTACAGTGAAAAGCTTTTGTTGCGTGCTATTCAGTCAGCAGAAAGACAATGCATGATTACAATCGAGCCATTTACAGTGCGGAGATACATGATAAGGGAATAACGTTTAGTGCAAGGTAAAGCCAGCAAAGTCCGATCAAGGATAGTCTGAGGGTCACCAATGAGGTAGATAGTAGTTCCGCACAGCTCTCTGGTTGTGGTAGGTTGATTCAGTTGCCTGATAACAGCTGTGAAGAAACTGTCCCTGAATCTGGAGGTGTGCGTTTTCACACTTCTATACCTTTTGCCCGATGGGAGAGGGGAGAAGAGGGAGTGGCCAGGGTGCGACTCATCCTTGATTATGCTGCTGCCCTTGTTGAGGCAGCGTGAGGTGTAGATGGAGTCAATGGAAGGGAGGTTGGTTTGTGTGATGGTCTGGGCTGCATCCACAATTCGCTGCAATTTCTTGCAGTCTTGGATGGAGCTGTTCCCAAACCAAGCTGTGATGCATCCCGATGAAATGCTTTCTATGGTGCATCTGTAGAAGTTGGTGAGAGTTGTAGGGGACATGCCAAACTTCCTAAGCCTTCTAAGGAAGTGGACAACGAGACAATAGACAATGAATAGACTGTCGGGGTCTCTGGGCAGAGTCGAGGGAGGAGGAATCGGGACAGGTGTTCACTTGCACCTCCTCCAACTTCATCGGTCCTTTCAGGTTAGGCAGTTGTTCACTTGCACCTCCTCCAACCTCATCTACAGTATCTGTTGTTCACGGTGTGGACCCTTATACATCGGTGAGACCAAACATACACTGGATGATCGTTTTCGCTGAACACCTTCGCTCAGTCTGTCTGGACCTACCTGATCTCCCGGTTACCAAACACTATAATTCCCCTTCCCAATTTCCACACTAACCTTTCTATCCTAGACCTTCTCAGTTGTCAGAGTGAGGTCAACCAAAAATTGAAGGATCATTTTCTCATATTTCGCTTGGGCAGCTTACAACCCAATGGTATGAAAATTGATTTCTCTAACTTCAATGCTGCAGTTGTACAAGGCATTGGTGAGACCACACCTGGAGTATTGCGTACAGTTTTGGTCTCCTAATCTGAGGAAAGACATTCTTGCCATAGAGGGAGTACAGAGAAGGTTCACCAGATTGATTCCTGGGATGGCAGGACTTTCATATGAAGAAAGACTGGACAGACTAGGCTTGTACTCGCTGGAATTTAGAAGATTGAGGGGGGATCATATAGAGACTTACAAAATTCTTAAGGGGTTGGACAGGCTAGATGCAGGAAGATTGTTCCCGATGTTGGGGAAGTCCAGAACAAGGGGTCACAGTTTAAGGATAAGGGGGAAGTCTTTTAGATGAGAACATTTTTTTTCACACAGAGAGTGGTGAATCTGTGGAATTCTCTGCCACAGAAGGTAGTTGAGGCCAGTTCTTTGGCTATATTTAAGAGGGAGTTAGATGTGGCCCTTGTGGCTAAAGGGATCATGGGGTATGGAGAGAAGGCAGGTTGGATGATCAGCCATGATCATATTGAATGGCGGTGCAGGCTCGAAGGGCCGAATGGCCTACTCCTGCACCTATTTTCTATGTTTCTATGTTTTCAAGTAGCCCTTGCATTCCTTCTCTCTACATCCAAGTCGTACCAGCTTCACAGTCGTCTTGTTGAATCTCATTGTCTGTAACTCGTTCTCACCTAACACACAGCTAACTGACCTTTTATCATTACGTTTTTTGCATGTCTTTCATTCATTGTTCCATATCTCTCTACATCACCGTCAATATCTCTCGTTTCCCTTTCCCCTGACTCTCAGTCTGAAGAAGGGTCTCGACCCGAAACGTCGCCTATTCCTTTTCTCCAGAGATGCTGCCTGATCCTCTGTGTTACTCCAGCTTTTTGTGCCTATCTTCGGTTTAAACCAGCACCTGCAGTTCCTTCCTAAAAGCGTATCCAACATCACGTTTTTCGAAATTGGGACAGGAGAGGATGAAAAACATGTTTAAAATGTAATTACGATCTCAAGACCCAATTATTCTCAAAGTGTCACGGCTATTCCAATGCGAAGATATTTGTGACTGAAACAAGTTGATGATGAGAAAAGAGGGAAGACAAATTGAATTCATCGGAAGTCAAGGGTGAAGCATCACTGGCGATAACTCAGTTTTAAATGAATGAAGTTACACAGGCAACGCAGAGTGAGTTGGGATGGATTGCCTTGCCACCCACAGTTGGTATCTATCTTCCACATTTACTAGGGACCGACGCCAAGATTGATAGCATTGAGCCTGCTCTCCTGTGAGTAAGGGGTATTGATTGGCAAGCAGTCAGAGATGAAAAGAAATCAAAAGGCTGTGGAGAGAAGAGGAGTGAAATGTGAAGCCAGAGGAAAGGATGTAGGTGGAAGAGTAGAAGGAAGAAGAAGGAAGGGGGACAGGATTGTGAGAGGAAGGAGTGTGCATCTTGGTGGGGCATCGAACGAGAGGGGGAGGAAGGGAGTGGGGTATTGTGATACGATACGATACGATACGGTACGATACGATACGATACGATACGATACGATACGATACGATACGATACGATATGATATGATACGATATGATATGATACGATATGATATGATACGATATGATATGATATGATATGATATAATATGATACGGTACGGTACGGTACGGTACGATACGATACGATATGATATGATATGATATGATATGATACGATATGATACGATAAGATATGATATAATATTGGAGGAGTTGGCTGCGCCTAACGGCTGCGGCTCTCTGGCAGTCTGTTTGTCTTTTTTTCTTTTTTTTTTGTTTGTGTCGGTGTTGGGATGGTTTTTGTTTCTGTTTTTGGCTGTGTATGTGTGGTGGGGGGGGTGGGGTGTGGATGTGGGGTGTGGGGGTGGGGTGGGGCGGGGGAAACCTTTCTTTTATTAGGTCTCTTCCCCGGGGCGCAGCTCGCCCGCGGGGCCTTCCATCGTCGGCGCGGCTCGGCTGCGGGACTTAACATCGCCAGCGCGGCTCGGCAGCGGGACGTTTCAGTGCCCGGTGCGGCTCGGCCGCTGGACTTAACATCGCCAGCGCGGCTCAGCCGCGGGACGTTTCAGTGCCCGGTGCGGCTCGGCCGCTGGACTTAACATCGCCCGGTGAGGCTTGGCTGCGGGACGTTTCGGTGCCCGGTGCGGCTCGGCCGCGGGACGTTTCAGTGCCCGGTGCGGCTCGGCCGCTGGACTTAACATCGCCCGGTGCGGCCGCGGGACGTTTCAGTGCCCGGTACGGCTCGGCCGCGGGACGTTTCAGTGCCCGGTGCGGCTCGGCCGCGGGACGTTTCAGTGCCCGGCGCGGCTTGGCCGCTGGACTTAACATCGCCCGGTGCGGCTCGGCCGCGGGACGTTTCGGTGCCCGGTGCGGCTCGGCCGCTGGACTTAACATCGCCCGGTGCGGCCGCGGGACGTTTCGGTGCCCAGGGCGGCTCGGCCGCGGGGCCTTCCATCCCCTTGCGGGGGCTGTGCGTGTCGGTTGCCTCGGTAGGGGTCGAGCTGTCTGTCCGTGGGTGCGGGGGGAAGAGAGGGGAAGTTTTGTTGCCTCCATCACAGTGAGGGGGTGTTTGGAGTCACTGTGATGGATGTTTGTGTTGGGGTCGGGTGTCCTGTGTTCTTTTCTTTTTTGCTGTGTCTTGTGTGACTGCTGAAATTTCGTTCGGTGTAAAAAGCCGAGTGACAATAAAGTGTTGTTATGTTATGTTATGTTATGTTATGTTATATGATATGATACGATATGATACGATACGATACGATAAGATACGATATGATGATATGATATGATACGATACGATATGATACGATATGATATGATACGATACGATCCGATACGATATGATACGATACGATACGATACGATATGATATGATACGATATGATACGATACGATAGAACTCTATTTATCCCAGGAGGGAAATTGATCTGCCAACAGTCATTAAAAATACATGAAACATGAAATTAAAGTGACTAGTGGAAAGGCTTGGGGGATGTGCAAAGATTGAGTAGGGGGAGGGGGGGGGGGGGGGGGGTGGGGGGGAGTCAGTCTCAGTCTACCCCATGACAGAAGGGGGAGGAGTTGTACAGATTGATAGCCACAGGGTAGAAGGATCTCCTGTGGCGTTCTGTGCTGCATCTCGGTGGAACCAGTCTGTTGCTGCTGGTGCTCCTCAGGTTGACCAGTGTGTCATGGAGGGGGTGAGCTGTATTGTCCAGGATGCTAATTTTAACCTAAAATTCTGCAAATTTTCCTCATTTATTCTCTCCTAATCTTATAGCCTTTGGTCTTGTTTTCATCTCTGGTCTTTGTCCACCCATTTGCCAAATCGCCCCCATCCCCCTCAGCTGGATACCTATCACTCGTAAGGCATTCTCCCACCCCACCAGTCTTGCAGATTCACCCCCCCCCGCTCCACTACAATCAGTCTGAAGAAGGGTCCTAATTTCGAGCGTCACCGATTCTTACCTTCCAAGAAATTCTGCCTGACACACTGAGTTACTCCAGCACCTTGATTTTTAAAAAAAATCCAGCCTCTGCAATTCCTTGTGTCTACTGATCAACAAAACGTCACACTACCTTTGAGGTGCTCACTGTTGATATCATTAGCAGGTACGGTCATGGTCTGGGGACATTGAAATTGATAGCGGTGCTGGCTCGAAGGGCCGAATGGCCTACCCCTGCACCTAGTGTCTATTGGCTATTGATAGAGAAAGTATGTCATGCATATTTACTATTGGAGTAGGGCATATGCTTTACTACCGTCACCAGGTACATCTACCGACAATGTTTGTGTTGTATTGCAAATTGTCATACACAAGCACCAACATGTAAAATATTTCCCTCATATTTTGCTTTGGCAGCTTACAACCCAGCAGTACTAATATTGATTTCTCTAACTTCAAGTAACCCCTGCATTCCCTCTCTCTCCATCCCTCCCCCACCCAAGTCGCACCAGCTTCTCGTTCTCACCTAGCAAATGGCCTACGATGGCCTGTTTCCTTTATATAAGAAAATAACTGCAGACACTGGTACAAATCGAAGGTATTTATTCACAAAATGCTGGAGTAACTCAGCGGGTCAGGCAGCATCTCAGGAGAGAAGGAATGGGTGACGTTTCGGGTCGAGGCCCTTCTTCAGACTGATGTCAGGGGGGCGGGACAAAGGAAGGATATAGAGTCATAGAGTCCTTATAGAGTCATAGAGTCCTACAGCACAGAAAGAGGCCCTTCGGCCCATCGTGTCCGCGCCGCCCGTTACCAAACACAGTCCAATTTTAATCCCATTTTCCCGCATTTGGACCGTAGCCCTGAATGTTGTAGCATTTCAAGTGCCCATCCAAATGCCTCTTAAACGTTGTGAGTGTTCCCGCCTCCACCACCACCCCAGGCAGTGAGTTCCAGACTCCAACCACCCTCTGGGTGAAAATGTTCTTTCTCACATCCCCCCAAAACCTCCCTCCCCTTACCCTGTATCTATGTCCCCTCGTTGTTGAACCTTCCACCAGTGGAAGAAGTTCCCCGCCATCTACCTTATCCATGCCCCTCATGATCTTGTACACCTCGATCATGTCCCCTCTCAGCCTTCTCTGCTCCAGGGAAAACAACCCCAGTCTGCCCAGTCTCTCCTCATAGCCGAGGCCCTTCATCCCTGGCAGCATCCTGGTGAATCTCCTCTGCACCCTCTCCAAAGCTATCACATCCTTTCTATAATGTGGTGACCAGAACTGTACACAATACTCCAGCTGTGGCCTCACCAGTGTTCTGTACAATTCCATCTGTACCGATCCCTGCGGCACCCCACTGGACACCGGCCTCCAGTCACAGAAGCACCCTTCTACCATCACCCTCTGCCTTCTGTCACTAAGCCAGTTTTTTATCCATTTTGCCAAGGTGCCCTGGATCCCATGGGCTCTTACCTTCTTGACTAGTCTCCTGTGTGGGACCTTGTCAAAAGCCTTACTGAAATCCATGTATACCACATCCACTGCACTACCCCCATCTACCTCTTTGGTCACCCCTTCAAAAAATTCAATCAAGTTAGTCAGACACGACCTTCCCTTAACAAAGCCATGTTGATTATCCTTAATTAACCCTTGATCCTCCAAGTGAAGACTGATTCTGTCCCTCAGAATCTTTTCTAGCAGCTTCCCTACCACCGATGTCAGACTCACCGGCCTGTAGTTCCCAGGTTTATCCCTACTGCCCTTTTTAAATAATGGCACCACATTAGCTATCCTCCAGTCCTCCGGTACATCCCCTGTTGCAAGAAAGGCTCTGAAAATTTGTGCCAGAACCCCCGTAATCTCCTCCCTTGCCTCTCTCAGCATCCTGGGATACATCTCGTCAGGGCCCGGAGACTTATAGATATAGATGGAGACAGGAAGATAGAAGGAGATCTGGGAAGGGGGAGGGGAAGAGAGGGACAGAGGAACTATCTAAAGTTGGAGAAGTCAATGTTCATACCGCTGGGCTGCAAGCTGCCCAGGCGAAATATGAGGTGCTGTTCCTCCAATTTCTTGCAGTTCCTTCCCACACATGTAATATTTACCGAGTAATAATCAACAGTTAGATGCAGTAAACAAATGCAGTGTTCACGCTTTCCCACAATCAACAAAATCGCACATCCGCACATGCAGTGTTTGTGCTGATCCCAATCCACCAGAAAAAAAACACATCGACAATAAAGACTTTGTTGTGCGTGACAATCACCAAGGATTAAGGTATGCAGCATTTGTGCTGCTTCACAATCACTCTGTACAGGCGCCTACAAAATACAATGTTGGTGCTGAATCACAGTGACCACGTCAGCACTAATGATGTGTAGTGTGCAGAAAGGAACTGCAGATGCTGGTTTACACAGAAGATAGATACAAAAAACTGGAGTAACTCAGCGGGACAGGCAGCATCTCTGGAGAGAAATGAATGGGTGAGGTTTCGGGTCGAGACCCTTCTTCAGTGTTTGTGCTGTCTCATAATCACCGGGTTTATGAAGCAACTGCATGCAGTGTTTGTCCATTATCATAACTACCAGACACATGCACTGACAACGAAACAGAAAAGGCTGTGAGTAAACAGAATAGCACATAACATTCACAGGTAAGGAAAGCAAAACAATTATGTTGCTTCCCCCTCCAGCTACCCGATCTGCTGAGTATTTCCATCCTTTTCCATTCGAATTTCAGACTGGTAATTTCAGACTGCTTCTCAAATGTGATTCAGTATTTGTGCTGCACTCATCCCATGGTAGAAGCACTAACAAGTGTCAAGTGCCAATAATGTGAAGCATTTACACCAATGAGCCAAAACATTATGACCACTGACAGGCGAAGTGAATAACATTGATTATCTTGTTGCAATGGCACCTGTCAAGGGTGGGATATATTAGGCAGCAAGTGAACAGTCAGTTCTTGACGTTAATGTGTTGGATGCAGGAGAAATGGGCAGGAGTAAAGACCTGAGCGACTTTGACAAGGTCCAAATTGTTATGGCCAGAAGATTGGGTCAGAGCATCTCTGAAACAGCAAGGCTTGTGGGGTGCTCCTGGTCAGCAGTGGTGAGTACCTACCGACAGTGGTCCGAGGAGGGACAAACCACAAACCGGCGACAGGGTGTTGGGCGCCCAAGGCTCATCGATGCGCGAGGGCAACGAAGGCTATCCCCTCTGGACGGAACCGACAGAAGGTCTACTGTGGCACAAGGCACAGAAAACTTTAATGGTGGTCACGGGAGGAATGTGTCACAATACACAGTGCATCGCACCCTGCTGCGCATGGGGCTGCACACGGAGGACCAACAGCATATTAGGCAGGTGGTCATAATGTTTTGGCTCATCAGGTCATAATGTTTTGGTTCATCAGTGTATACAGCATCAAATAACATATAGGTGCACCAATAATATACTGTAAAAACAATAAATGATGAAAATACAATTGATGGAGAGAGAAACAGTTAGTACCTCAGATCAATGATCTTTCATCAGAAACAGGAAAAGTCAGAAATCAAACATGCTCCCAATTGCAGAGAGATGGGTAGGAGACAAGTTGAGTTTATTGAAATATGCACAAGAGGGCATTCACTGGAATTTAGAAGGATGAGAGGGGATCTTATAGAGACGCATAAAATTATGAAAGGACCGGACAAGCTAGATCCAGGAAAAATGTTCCCAATGTTGGGCGAGTCCAGAACCAGGGGCCACACAGTCTAAGAATAAAGGGGAGGCCATTTAAAACTGAGGTGAGAAAAAACTTTTTCACCCAGAGAGTTGTGAATTTGTGGAATTCTCTGCCACAGAAGGCAGTGGAGGCCAATTCACTGGATGGATTTAAGAGAGAGTTAGATAGAGCTGTAGGAGCTAGTGGAATCAAGGGATATGGGGAGAAGGCAGGCACGGGTTACTGATTGTGGATGATCATCCATGATCACAATGAATGGTGGTGCTGGCTCGAAGGGCCAAATGGCCTCCTCCAGCACCTATTTTCTATGTTCCTATGTTTCTATGTAACAGTGAGGTACAGGCACGATATAAATGCAGCAGCAGGGGGTAGATACTCAGACAACACACAAAATCATAGATTACATGTAGATTCTGCAAGACATGAAAAGAAAGGAGACTGCGCTATAAAAAACCAAGACATCAGTACGAAACACTATTAAGAGAAAAATCTCCATGGTGGAGCAAGAGGTGGTCCATTGTGTTCTGTTGCTGAGGGAGGATTAGGATCGTGCAGGTTGGTTGAAGAGTCTGACAGCTGCAGGGGAGATGCTGTTACTGCACCTCGTGGGAACTTACAGAATAATGAAAGGCACAGTAAGAGTGGATGTGGAAAGGATGTTTCCACTGGTGGGAGATTCTAGGACGGGGGTCGTAGCCTCAGAATTAATGGGCGCTCTTTTAAAAAGGAGGTGAGGAGGAACCTCTTTAGTCAGAGGGTAGTTAATCTGTGAAACTCATTGCCAAGTCAGTGGATATTTTTAAGGCAGAGGTAGACAAATTCTTGTTTAGAGCGGGTATCAAGGGTTATGGGGAGAAGGCAGGAAAATGGGATCGGGAGGCAGAGATCAGCCATGATTGAATGGCGGAGTAGACTCGATGGGCCGAATGGCCTAATTCTACTCCTGTAACTTGTGAACTTGTGGTGAGAAACCTCTGGCTTTTGGCTTGTGAACTTGGCTCTGGCTTGTAAACATGTGGTGAGAAACCAGGCCGGGTAGGGATCCTAGATACAGCTCCTCAAGTTGATGCTTTTGATGATGGGGAGGGCTTTTAAATCCCTACTTCTAAATCCCTACTTTTAAATCCCTACTCCTGCAGCAACACTTCGTACTTTATTCCCTTGTCATCCATCTGCACACTGCGAATGGCTCGTTTGTAATCACGTGTTGTCTTTCTCCTGGCTGGTTGGCGCGCGGCAGAAGGTTTTCACTGTACCAATGGACAGGACAATAAACTAAACTGAACTGAACTGGCCAAAGTACACCAATCCCTGGAGTTGAGAGACAAGAGTCAAGAGTATTTTATGGTTGTACAGGACAATGAAATTCATACTTGCAAGAGCACGACAGGTATGTAAACATAGTACTCTGTAAAACCCATAATAAACAACAATTAAAAAATTCAGTATACATAAGAAAAACAGACATATAAATAAATAGATAATAATAGTGCAAAAATTGGCCTCATAGCAGAAGTGTCCACATCGTGGGGCTGGAAACTGGAAGTGTCCTGAGCTAATTCTGCTACCACCACCGTCTACTGTACAAGTGATGGCTCCCACTGATTGTCACCGGAACCTTGCGCCCTTTTCAGGAGGGACGATGACAGCGATGTAACATTTGAAACACGGATGATGGACACGAAAGAAGAAGTAGTGCAAAATATAATGTCCCCGAGTCTACAGAGCTTGATGCCTATATGGAGGGGTTGTTAATAGCCTGGTTAATATGGAGGGGTTGTTAATAGCCTGGTTAATATGGAGGAGTTGTTAATAGCCTGGTTAATATGGAGGGGTTGTTAATAGCCTGGTTAATATGGAGGTTGTTAATAGCCTGGTTAATATGGAGGGGTTGTTAATAGCCTGGTTAATATGGAGGTTGTTAATAGCCTGGTTAATATGGAGGGTTTGTTAATAGCCTGGTTAATATGGAGGGGTTGTTAATAGCCTGGTTAATATGGAGGGGTTGTTAATAGCCTGGTTAATATGGAGGGGTTGTTAATAGCCTGGTTAATATGGAGGAGTGTTAATAGCCTGGTTAATATGGAGGTTGTTAATAGCCTGGTTAATATGGAGGAGTGTTTAATAGCCTGGTTAATATGGAGGTTGTTAATAACCTGGTTAATATGGAGGAGTGTTTAATAGCCTGGTTAATATGGAGGTTGTTAATAGCCTGGTTAATATGGAGGAGTGTTTAATAGCCTGGTTAATATGGAGGTTGTTAATAGCCTGGTTAATATGGAGGAGTGTTTAATAGCCTGGTTAATATGGAGGAGTGTTAATAGCCTGGTTAATATGGAGGTTGTTAATAGCCTGGTTAATATGGAGGAGTGTTTAATAGCCTGGTTAATATGGAGGTTGTTAATAGCCTGGTTAATATGGAGGTTGTTAATAGCCTGGTTAATATGGAGGAGTGTTTAATAGGCTGGTTAATATGGAGGTTGTTAATAGCCTGGTTAATATGGAGGAGTGTTTAATAGCCTGGTGGTTGTATGGAGGGGTGTTTAATAGCCTGGTGGTTGTATGGAGGGGTGTTTAATAGCCTGGTGGTTGTATGGAGGGGTGTTTAATAGCCTGGTGGTTGTATGGAGGGGTGTTTAATAGCCTGGTGGTTGTATGGAGGGGTGTTTAATAGCCTGGTGGTTGTATGGAGGGGTGTTTAATAGCCTGGTGGTTGTATGGGAAGAAGCCGCTTCTGAGCCTGGAGTGTGGGAGGAAACAGAAGATTGCAGAGAAAACCCACACAGGTCACGGAGAGATCGTACGAACTCCGTACAGCCAGGACAAGACGAGTTGAGTATAGGAGCAAAGAGGTCCTTCTGCAGTTGTACAGGGCCCTAGTGAGACCGCACCTGGAGTACTGGGTGCAGTTTTGGTCTCCAAATTTGAGGAAGGATATTCTTGCTATGGAGGGCGTGCAGCGTGGGTTTACTAGGTTAATTCCCGGAATGGCGGGACTGTCGTATGTTGAAATACTGGAGTGACTAGGCTTGTATACACTGGAGTTTAGAAGGATGAGAGGAGATCTTATCGAAACGTATAAGATTATTAAGGGGTTGGACACGTTAGAGGCAGGAAACATGTTCCCAATGTTGGGGGAATCCAGAACCAGGGGCCACAGTTTAAGAATAAGGGGTAGGCCATTTAGAACTGAGATGAGGAAAAACTTTTTCAGTCAGAGAGTTGTGAATCTGTGGAATTCTCTACCTCAGAAGGCAGTGGAGGCCAATTCTCTGAATGCATTCAAGAGAGAGCTAGATAAAGCTCTTAAGGATAGCGGAGTCAGGGGGTATGGGGGGAAGGCAGGAACGGGGTACTGATTGAGAATGATCAGCCATGATCACATTGAATGGCGGTGCTGGCTCGAAGGGCAGAATGGCCTCCCCCTGCACCTATTGTCTATTGTCTATTGTCACCCATAGTCGGGATCAAACCCAGGTCTCTGGTGTTGTAAGGCAATCAGTCGCTCTATCGATGCACCAACGTCCCCGCCAATCGTTGGTAATTAGCCTTGCTCAAAATGATATGATTTGAAGTTTACTTCCGTAAAGAGTGAGACAGCTTTTTTCCTCAGGGACCGGCAAGTGGCTCTTAACAGGGCATTGCTGCCTTTGCTGACAATATCCCTGGCCATGTAATCGGGAAACAAGATAGACTAATGCACAGAGGCACAGGCCTTATTACATGATGTCCTCTGGGAACCACTCCGAATATCTCCACTCCAATTGCTTCCAACGAGGCATCATAAAACGGAGCATGTTACTTTATTCATGTTGCACACAGGGTCAGCAGAGCAGTGGAGCATACAGTATTAAGCACAGTCTACATGCACACTTACATCCAAAATACCAAGCATTCAAGACACAGGGAATGCTGTCAATACCTTTTAATGCTAAATTGCATTAACATAAGGGAAAGTTGGAGACAACAGAAGAAAAGAAAAGTGCAGAGAGTTTAGTTCTTAGTTCAGTTTAGTTTAAAGATACAATGTGAAACAGGCCCTTCGGCCCACCGAGTCCACGTCGACCATCGATCCCCGCACATTAACTCTATCCTGCACACACTAGGGACAATTTGCACATACACCAAGCCAATTAACCTACAAACCTAAACATCTTTGGAGTGTGGGGGGAAACCGAAGATCTTGGAGAAAAACCACGCAGGTCACGGGGAGAACGTACAAACTCCGTGCAGTCAGTGCCCGTAGTCGGGGTCAAACCCAGGTCGCTACAAGTGCTGTAAGGCAGCAGCTCGACCACTGCACCACCTTGGGAGGTTGCCAAAAATCACAGCTGGGCAAATTTGGCATGCAATACCTAACATTTATATTGGCTTTATGTGGACAAATGAACCTTGGTCTCCCATCAGTTTCAGAATCAGTTTGCTATTGCTCACTGTTTGAGCTAAAGTGTGTTGCTATTTTAGATTCAAAATTAATACCCACTGGATGGTTTAAAGTCTTTATAAATATTCAGATTATTCCATGATTGATCCGTGATACATCTTGGAAAATAATTGCATGACGTGACATGTTGGGTATTATGTACTCAGTATTTTTAGGTGCAGTATCTGTATAAGGAATTTTTAAAAAGCTTTTCAATTCATTTTTATTTTAATTTACTAATAACTTGATATCGATATCGCTATATATTTCTGTGTGGTCCTTTAATGTCATTTTCCCTTTTTTTAAATTCTATTACTCACAGGTAGTGTACAAGACAAGTTTATTATTTTTAGGTGGGGTAAACACATTCACAGGTATAATAATCAAACTGTCCCACATTACAAAATGCACATGTTTCAAGGAATATTTTTAAAGCAATGTTTTGGGAGAAAAAAACGTGTCCAGTTTTGCTGTTGCCTGGCACATTTTACATTTAGCCATATGCTAGTGAGTATGAGCAAAAAGATCAGGTACATATCCAGGGTAGACACAAAATGCTGGAGTAACTCAGCGGGTCGGGCAGCATCTCTGGAGAGAAGGAATGGATGACGCTGAGTTACTCCAGCATTTTGCGTCTCCCTTCGATTTTAACCAGCATCTGCAGTTGTTTTCCTATACAGGTACATATCCAGACTAGCTATAATTATGTGCAATTTTGCACTGGATAACTGACGTGCCCAAAACAGAAATTCCAAGTATGCGTGTTTTCCTACATCCAGATTCGGTGAGTTTTCCATTGCATTGGGAAATGTTCTGTACAATTTTTCCGGATCTGAGGGGGAAAAACGCTCAGGCCTCTGATTACAGATCTGTCTTGCTGAAACCACATTAATAAACCAAACAAGCTTCATTGCGCATCAGTGAAAGCTGGAAATAATGTAAGCTTGTCTGTTTCAGTTATTGGGAGGTCTTCAAAGATACTGAAGATCTGGATGTCTTGTGATTAATATTAAACAATGATTTTGACTGAACTCCAGAAGCACAAATCATTTCCATTTAGATTTAGATTTTTTTTTAGATTTAGAGATACAGCGCGGAAACAGGCCCTTCGGCCCACTGAGTCCGTGCCGCCCAGCGATCCCCGCACATTAACACTATCCTACACACACTAGGGACAATTTTTACATTTACCCAGTCAATTAACCTACATACCTGTACGTCTTTGGAGTGTGGGAGGAAACCGAAGATCTCGGAGAAAACCCACGCAGGTCACGGGGAGAACGTACAAACTCCGTACAGACGGCGCCCGTAGTCAGGATTGAACCTGAGTCTCCGGCGCTGAATTCGCTGTAAGGCAGCAACTCTACCGCTGCACCACCATGTTTATGCATGTGCATTAAATACACTATAAAACCAAGTCATATCTCCGTGGGCAGAAGATGAAAGGGTTCGAAAGGGCATGATTATTCAATTCTGAATGATAAAGATAGACATGGATCACAGTAAATGTATCTGATTTCCTTCGGCAAGTTAGTTTACTTATTCATAGATTCGCCCCATAATTCGAAAACATATTAATTTTTAAGGGCAACATCATGTTGAGTTTAATGAGTATGAGAATGGTAACATGTCTTGTCTGGTCAGAATTTGTTGCCTAGATTGTGCCCTGAATATGCACTTTCCATTAATCTGAATGGAAGTAAACAGAGTTGTGGCAGTGATTGAAGTTGTCATGTACAATGGGGTGACAATCAGACCCCATTTCCTTCCTAGTAAAGCAGATTAGTTTACAATTCTGCACCCTAGTCTAATATATAAACAGAGCTAATCAATGAAATAAATTAATGGATAATTCATTGCGTGAAGTCATTTCAGAAATTTCGAGCTAATAAAGTAATTCAATTGCAAAGCAGTGTAGCAAAAAAAAGTGTCACTTTTGGAAACTTAAGAGATGTTAGTCTTTACATCGACATATATGTTTGATGCAGCAGGTAATCTATCATTATGTGAAAATAGCTGCCAGGCCAACAAAGCAAGCTTTACAGTACAGCAGTTAACAGAATATGGCATCAATATGTTGTGCAGCATCAATTCACTGTCCACTGTTATTCAGGATAATATAGTTCACAATTTGATTAAGTTAGGCCTTTGCATATATCTGATGCAAACGTTCCACTTGTCCGATCTCTCCAATTTCCAGTACCTCCCCACCCCCCCTCTCCCCCTCGTCCTCTGCGAAGAAGGGTCTTGACCCGAAACGTCACCCATTCCTTCTCCCCAGAGATGCTGCCTGTCCCACTGAGTTACTCCAGCTTTTTGCGTCCATCTACATGTGAATTGCTCGTTCTTATCCACCTTTTCCCTCCAGCTCTTTTTACCAGCTTTATCCCCTCTACCCCATTAGTCCAAAGAAGTAAGCCAACCCGAAAAGTCAACAGTCCTCCGCAGATGCTGCCTAACCTGCTGAGTTCTTCCGGCAATTCGCTTTTATACTCAAGATTCCAGTACATGTTGACTATTCTATTGTCAAAAATGCCATGCTCTTTATTTCAAAATTCACTTGTGAATTTAACCCAAGAGAGAAGGGAAGGAATGGTGGGTAAAATGATGGTTGAACATATATGATCAATTCTCACAGTGCTCAAATTAGAACTATATTAATGTACTCTTATTGGTGAATTGTCAAACTCTGAGGTACATCGGAACCCCTTAAAAAATCAACTTCAGAAGATGGTTGCACCTGGTAAAAGCTGGACCCAGGATTTGAATGGTATTTTCAAGGTGTTGTTTTGTTCAGGAAGAGAGGAGTATTCCAATGGTGACAGAACGAACATGGGCATCAATGGTGGTGCAGCGGTAGAGTTGCTGCCTTACAGCACCAGAGACCTGAGTTTGATCCTGACTACGGGTGCTGTCTGTACGGAGTTTGTACATTCTCCCCGTGACCTGCGTGGGTTTTCTCCGAAACCTTTTCTTTCCTCCCACACTCCTAAGACGTACAGCTTGTTGGTTAATTGGCTTGGTATAAATGTAAATTGTCCCTAGTGTGTGTAGGATAGTGTTAATGTGTGGGGATTGCTGGTCTGCACAGAAATACACCGATCAGCCAAAACATAATGACCTGATGAGCCATAACGTTATGGCCACCTGCATAATGTGCTGTTGGTCCTCCATGTGCAGCCCCATATGCAGCAGGGTGCGATGTACTATGTATTGTGACACATTCCTCCCGTGACCACCATTAACATTTTCTGTGACTTGTGCCACAGTAGACCTTCTGTCGGTTCGGACCAGATGGGAGAGCCTTCGTTGCCCTCGCGCATCGATGAGCTTTGGGCGCCCAACACCCTGTCGCCGGTTTGTGGTTTGTCCCTCCTCGGACCACTGTCGGTAGGTACTCACCACTGCTGACCGGGAGCACCCCACAAGCCTTGCCGTTTCAGAGATGCTCTGACCCAGTCGTCTGGCCAGAACAATTTGGCCCTTGTCAAAGTCGCTCAGGTCTTTACTCCTGCCCATTTCTCCTGCATCCAACACATCAACTTCAAGAACTGACTGTTCACTTGCTGCCTAATATATCCCACCCCTTGACAGGTGCCACTGCAACAAGATAGTCTATGTTATTCACTTCACCTTCAGTGGTCATAATGTTTTGGCTGATCGGTGTATATATATATATATATATATATATGTTGTACAGGAAGATGTACGGGTTTAAGATGACTTGGTCGTGTGAATTCAGAACTGGCTTATTCATAGAAGATAGAGGGTTGTGGTGGAAGGGAAATGTTCTGGCTGGAGGTTTGTGACCAGTGGAGTTCCACAGGGGTCTGTTGTTTGTGATATATTTATAAATGACCTGGGCGTAAATGTAGCTGGGTTGGTGAGTAGTTTTGCTGAAGACAGTAACATTAGAGGAGTTGCAGACAGTGAAGGAGGCAGTGGAATACAGATCAGCTGCAGAAATGGGTGGGGAAAACGGCAGATGGAGTTGAACCCGAGCAGGTGTGAGATGTTGCACTTTGTGAGGTTGAACGTTAGGAGAGGGTATCCAGGTAGTGGCAAGACCCTGAACAGCGTTGATGTGCAGGAGCGATCTTGGAGTCCAAGTTCATAGCTCGCTGAAGATGGCAACACAAGTAGACAGGGTGGTAAAGAAGGCTTATGGTACGCTTGCCTTCATTGCTACTGGCATTGAGTACAAGAGTCAGGAGGTCAAGATGCAGCTCTAGAGGACTTTGGCCGCATTTGGAAAACTGGTGTGCAGTTCCGGTCGCCCCCTTACAGGGAAGATACGGAAAGGCGGCCATCGTGGAGTACCAGAACACTGCCTGGATTAGAGCGTTTCAGCTACACAGTGGGGCAAGGCTCGATAGACTTGGATTGCTTTCTCTGGAATGTCGGAAGTTGAGGGGAAAACGTGATAGAAGTATATAAAATTATGAGAGGCATAGATAGGGTAGACAGTCTGAACCTTTTTCCCAGGGTGGAGATGTCCAACACTAGAGGGCATAGCTACAAGATGAGAGGGGCAAAGTTTAATGGAGAAGTGCGGGGGAATAGTTTTACACACAGGGTGGTGGGGGCCTGGAACACACTGTCCAGGGATAGTCGGGGAGACATACAGTGTATGATAGTGGCATTTAAGAGGCTTTTGAATAGGCAGATGGAAGTGCAGGGAATAGAAGGGTATGAATCATGCGCAGATAGATGAGATCAGTTCAGCTCGGTGTTATGTTTGACACCAACATTGTGTGCTGATGGGCCCATACCATAATGCAAAACAAAACAAAATTCAAAGTCACTAGTGCAACCAATACAGTTCGTAATTTTGCTGGAATTTGTAGTGTTCAATTAGCCTGATGGTTATTGGGAAGAAGCTTGCCCTAACCAGACTCCTTATCCTTCCAGCAGTGAGATTTCAGAATCAGAATCAGAATCAGAATCAGAATCAGAATCAGAATCAGAATCAGAATCAGAATCAGAATCAGAATCAGAATCAGAATCAGAATCAGAATCAGAATCAGAATCGCCTTTATTGTCATCCAGAAAACGTGTCTTTTGGAGGAGATTCCGTTACCCACAGTCCAACAATGAGAAGCAATAAAAACCCAGCAATAAAACAAACACGCAATCACAAAACCAACACAAAACAAAAAAGAAACATCCATCACAGTGAGTCTCCTCCAGTCACCTCCTCACTGTGATGGAAGGCCAGAATGTCTTTTCTCTTCCCCTGCCGTCTTCTCCCGTGGTCAGGCTGTTGGAGTTGCCACGTCGGGGCGGTCGAGGCTCCCGACATTGAAGCCCCCGACGGGCGGAGAAAATCCCGCGGCCTATTCCAAGCTGTGCCGGATGGTGAAAGGTCCGCAGCGGGCCGACTCAAGCCCTAGGATTCGGGGCGGGCGAAGACGCTGCCGGAGCTCCCGATGTCGGCCCCCACCCAGGGATCTGCGAGCTTCAGACGTCCACGCGGCCCGCGGCCGAAGCCTCCGAAGGCGAGTCGCAGCCACACTCGCAGCGCCACCACAGCCTCCGAAGGCAGCCAGCTCCGCAGATAGTAAGTCCGCTCCGTGAGCTCTGCGAACCAGAGCCCCAGGTGGTCCCAGCTGGAGGCCGCCAGCTCCAGGTGTTGATGATGAGAGCATGGCTAGGGTGGTGTGGGTCCTTTATGATGCTGGCTGCCTTCTTCGAGGCAACACCTCCTGTACGTCCCTTCAATGGTAAGGAGCTCAGTAACCATGATGAACTGGGCAGTGTCCACCACATTAACACTATCCTACACACACTAGGGACTTTTTACATTTACCCGGTCAACTAACCTACATACCTGTACGTCTTTGGAGGAAACCGAAGATCTCGGAGAAAACCCAACGCAGGTCACGGGGAGAACGTACAAACTCCATACAGACGGCGCCCGTAGTCAGGATCGAACCTGAGTCTCCGGCGCTGTATTTGCTGTAAGGTAGCAACTCTACCGCTGCGCCACCGTGCCGCTCTGCAGCTGATCTGTATTCCACTGCCTTCTTCATTGTCTGCAACCACTCTAATGTTATAACCATATAACCATATAACCATATAACAATTACAGCACGGAAACAGGCCCGTTCGGCCCTACCAGTCCACGCCGACCACTCTCCCTGACCTAGTCTCATCTACCTGCTCTCAGACCATAACCCTCCAATCCCCTCCCATCCATATACCTATCCAATTTACTCTTAAATAATAAAATCGAGCCTGCCTCCACCACTTCCACCGGAAGCCCATTCCATACAGCCACCACCCTCTGAGTAAAGAAGTTACCCCTCATGTTACCCCTAAACTTTTGTCCCTTAATTCTGAAGTTATGTCCCCTTGTTGGAATCTTCCCCACTCTCAAAGGGAAAAGCCTACCCACGTCAACTCTGTCCGTCCCTCTTAAAATTTTAAAAACCTCTATCAAGTCCCCCCTCAACCTTCTACGCTCCAAAGAATAAAGACCTGTTCAACCCCAGTGATCCCCGCACATTAACACTATCCTACACCCACTAGGGACAATTTTTACATTTACCCAGTCAATTAACCTACATACCTGTACGTCTTTGGAGTGTGGGAGGAAACGGAAGATCTTTGAGAAAACCCACGCAGGTCACGGGGAGAACGTACAAACTCCGTACAGGCGGCGCCCGTAGTCAGGATCGAACCTGAGTCTCCGGCGCTGCATTTGCTGTAAGGCAGCAACTCTACCGCTGCGCCACCGTGCCGCCCTGCAGGTGTATTTTGCCAAGCCAACTAACCTACAGGTGTATATATACTAACCTACAGGTGTATTTATGCCAAGCCAACTAACCTACAATCCAGTCCGCCTTTGGAGTGTGGGAGGAAACCGAAGATCTCGGAGAAAACCCACACAGGACACGGGGAGAACGTACAAAACTCCGTACAGACAGCACCCGTAGTCAGGATCAAACTCATATCCCTGGTGCTGTAAGGCAGCAACTCTACTGCTGTGCCACCGTGCCCCGCTGCAGAAATCCAAGGGAGTATTCATTGAAATACCAAACCTCCTCAACCTTCTAACAAAGTTGAAGTGTTGATGGGCTTTCTTTAAGATCGCATCAATGTTCTGCACCCAGGACGTACCTTCAGAGAAATGCACGCCCAGGAACTTGAAGTTATTACCTCTCTCCACCACCGACCCACCGTTGATGAAGACAAGTTTGTGGACCATCGGCCTTTCCCATCGGCCTTTACAAAACCATTTTGAATGACTGAGGTTTGTGCATGAACTGCATACATTCAGGAGGTTTGCTGCCTGGCTCATTATACATTCATTTTTGGTTGCTAATGATGCTCCCACACATTCTGTTAGACCCAGCAGTGCCAGAAATCATCTCAATTATTCCGCGTGCAGTTCGAAGTTGGTGAGTTTGCAAAGTCACAATTCACCAGCCCTGTGCTCATTGAGTTCCCCCCCCAAGGAGAGCTCTTGCTTCTCAATAGAGTACAATAGCACTTAGGGAATACATTATAAAACTGGCTTAGGACTGCCTCTTATTCATTCCCGACATTTACCTTGACAAGTGCTACACATCACCAGCCTCCACTGGCCTGCTAAACAGGGACTGCCGTTGCATGGAAAGAATATCTCCTTCAATCGTTTCCTTGGTTCTCATTAACCCTGGGTCAAAATTCTGATGTTTCCCAACCAGTGCCACAGTGTAACTGCTGTGCAGAACGACATAGATCCCATAAAGCTGTAGAGTTTCAAGAGGAACACATATTTTTTTTTAAGGAAAATAGGAAGGAGAAATAAATATGTGTGGGAAGGAACTGCAGATGCTGGTTTAAACCGAAGAGAGAAGCAAAAGAACTGGAGTAACTCAGCGGGACAGGCAGCATCTCCGGAGAGAAGGAATGGGTGACGTTTCAGGTCGAGCCCCTTCTACAGACTAGTAGGAAGGAACTGCAGATGCTGGTTTAAACCGAAGGTAGACACAAAAGGCTGTGGCGACTCAGCAGGACAGTGTAGGAAGAAACTGCGTATAAATAAATGTTGGCCTTGCCAGCAATGTCCATGTTCCTAAAAATAATTATTTTAAACTCACAAAGATTCTATAGCGAAATTATTGATTATTATGATCTTAGGATCCATTCAACTGCAAAGGAGATAAAAATGTGTGATAAACAAATGTTAAATCAGGAACACGAGTGGCTTGAATTTGAGGCCTTGCCTTTCAGTTTTATTTTAGCTATATTCAAAGTGTAGGTAGACACACAATGCTGGAGTAACTCAGCGGATCAGGCAGCATCTCTGGAGAGAAGGAATGGGTGATGTTTTGGGTCGAGACCCTTCTTCAGTCTGAAGAAGGGTCTCGACCCGAAACGTCACCCATTCCTTCTCTCCTGAGATGCTGCCTGATCCACTGAGTTACTCCAGCATTTTGTGTCTCCCTTCGATTTGAACCAGCATCTGCAGTTATTTTCCTACTATATTCAAAGTGTGATTTGTATCTAGTTATCTAAAATAGCAAGAGGTCAAATGATTATTTTTTTGTTTCAAAATGGCATCCGATAAATGATGCGCATAATTGGGGTGAGATATTTTCTGTTCCGTTGGACAGAAGACTTTAGTGCTCGTAAGAGGAACACTTGAACCACATCAAACAGTGTGTTGCACAATGCAAAACTTCCTTAACCACATCTCCTCAAACAGTCCGACCAAGGATTGTGAAGTTTTCCATTTACTAGTGTTCTCATAACCTGGACTAAGCTGCAAACTTTATATTTGTTAGTATCATCTTTGAACTTTTGGCTTATTCACAAAATGCTGGAGTAACTCAGCAGGTCAGGCAGTATCTCGGGAGAGAAGGAATGGGTGACGTTTCGGGTCGAGACCCTTCTTCAGACTAATGTCCATAAGTGACTAGATTGAAACCTGCTGAGACAGCACCTGATATTTCGCTTGGGTAGCTTACAACCCAAAGGATTTTAAAAATCTAACTTCAAGTAACCCTTGCATCCCCTCTCTCTCCGTCCCTCCCCCGCCAAAATCATTAGCACTAGTTCAAAGCCGTCTTGTTGAGTCTCATTGTCCGTAACTAGTTTTCACCTAGCCCACAGCTAACAATGGCCTATTTCCTTTATCATCTCTGGAGAAAAGGAATAGGTGACGTTTAGGGCGGCACGGTAGCGCAGCGGTAGAGTTGCTGCTTTACAGCGAATGCAGCGCCGGAGACTCAGGTTCGATCCTGACTACGGGTGCTGCACTGTAAGGAGTTTGTACGTTCTCCCCGTGACCTGCGTGGGTTTTCTCCGAGATCTTCGGTTTCCTCCCACACTCCAAAGACGTACAGGTATGTAGGTTAATTGGCTGGGTAAATGTAAAAATTGTCCCTAGTGGGTGTAGGATAGTGTTAATGTACGGGGATCGCTGGGCGGCACGGACTTGGAGGGCCGAAAAGGCCTGTTTCCGGCTGTATACATATGATATGATATGATATCGTTACTTTTTTACATGTCTTTCATTCATTTGTTCTATATCTCTCTACATCACCGTCTATATCTCTCGTGTCCCTTTCCCCTGACTCTCAGTCCGAAGAAGGGTCTCGACCCGAAACGTCACCTATTCCTTTTCTCCAGAGATGCTGGCTGACCTGCTAAGTTACACCAGCATTTTGTAGCGATCTTCGGTATAGTCCAGCATCTACCTACACAGATTCATAATCCACAGGACGATCAGTTGGACAAACATTAATGTGGGTGGATTCAAACTCAGGCCCTTGACCGGAATAGGCCTGACCCTCCACACAAATAAAGCCTCCATGCATCACAGAGGCGGATTTGATGATTGATGTTCTTGTCAATCATAAAGGGATGGGGTTTATAAAATACGCCATTGTTTGTTAACTCACTATCACTGTTAATAAGTCAAGGCTCATTAAATTCTGTATTGAGTTTGAAGAAGGGTCTCAACCCGATACATAGCCCAGAGATACAGCCAGTCCCGCTGAGTTTCTCCAGCTTTTTACAGTATGTCTATCTCATTAAATTTACTTTCTTTATATCTGGATAATGAATCCTGCAACATGCCAACAATTTATTTAAATTTTCTGTGTGACTTCCTTGGTATCGTAACCTCATCAAGGACACTCTGAATCACAGCACTGAGTGTTTGCTGGATTAAACTCTGATGTGGGAAAGTCAAATGGAGTTTCATGCTCAGGCAGATGGGTCCCTATTGCTTCTCTCTGATTTCGTGCTGAAGAAAGATGAAACCCAGGCTCCACAGAAGTCTTTTTAAGTAATGATCTCTCTTCTAATATCAATCAGGTGGAAGTGAGAAGACCTGATATCAAGAAATGACTGGCCTCAATGGAAATGTCCGCAAACTAAGCTATATCTCCAGTTGACTACAAAGACTCGCAGAAGAGATTGTGATGGATGTTGGGGCGCGAGGGTTGGGAGAATTCAAATTGTTTCGACGTCTACACATAATAGGATTTAAGGTTCGTTTTCTTGCATTGGAAATTGTTGCAATGTGCTTGATTTGTTTCATCACAGTGAACAAATTGAGGTCTGGTTTTAACTTTTCACTGACGAGTTTAGGGTGGGAGAAAAACCTCATAAATGTGGGACAGAATGATGACTGGAATTCCAACATCATCTTTAGTTGGTCAGTTAGCTAGTTTAGCTTAGTTTATTGTCAAGTGTACCGAGGTCCAGTCAAAAGCTTTTGTTGTGTGCTATTCAGTCAGCAGAAAGACAGTACATGATTACAACTGAGCCATTTACAGTGTACAGATGCGTGACAAGGGAACAACGTTTAGTGCAAGGTAAAGCCAGCAACGTCCGATCAAGGATAGTCTGAGGTATGTATTCACAAAATGCTGGAGTAACTCAGCAGATCAGGCAGCATCTCAGGAGAAAAGGAATGGGTGACGTTTCGGGTCGAGACCCTTCTTCAGTCTGAAGAAGGGTCCCGACCCGAAAAGATTTAAAGATTTAGATTTAGAGATACAGCGCGGAAACAGGCCCTTCGGCCCACCGAGTCTGCGCCGCCCAGCGATCCTCGCGTGGGTTTTCTCCGAGATCTTCGGTTTCCTCCCACACTCCAAAGATGTACAGGTATGTAGGTTAATTGGCTGGGTAAATGTAAAAATTGTCCCTAGTGGGTGTAGGATAGTGTTAATGTACGGGGATCACTGGGCGGCACGGACTTGGAGGGCCGAAAAGGCCTGTTTCCGGCTGTAGATATATGATATGATATGATATTAACACTATCCTACACACACAAGGGTCAATTTTTACATTTACCCAGTCAATTAACCTTCATACCTGTACGTCTTTGGAATGTGGGAGGAAACCGAAGATCTCGGATAAAACCCACGCAGGTCACGGGGAGAACGTACAAACTCCGTACAGACGGCACCCGTGGTCAGGATCGAACCTGAGTCTCTGACGGCGCTGCATTCGCTGTAAGGCAGCAACTCTACCGCTGCGCCACCGTGCTGCCCAAAGTCACCCATTCCTTCTCTCCTGAGATGCTGCCTGACCTGCTGAGTTACTCTAGCATTTTGTGAATAAATACCTTCGATTTGTACCAGCATCTGCAGTTATTTTCTTACAAGGATAGTCTGAGGGTCACCAATGAGGTAGACAGTAGTTCAACACTGCTCTCTGGGTGTGGTAGAATGGTTCAGTTACCTGATTAATAGCTGGGAGGAAACTGTCCCTGAATCTGGAGGTGTGCATTTTCACACTTCTGTACCTTTTGCCTGATGGGAGATGGGAGATGAGGGAGTGGCCAGGGTGCGAACATACCTTGATGCTGAGATATGATGACTTGGCTTCCAGGTTCCTGATTAGGAAGGGTGTCAAAAGTTATGGGGGAGAAGGCAGGAGGATCGGGTTGAGGGGGAAAGATACAGTAGATCAGCCATGATCGAGTGGCGGTGTGGACTCGGTGGGCCTCATTCTGATCCTATGACTTATGAGATGGATTTGCACATACAATACTTTTCCATTTAGAAACCACTTTCACTAATCACATCAATTCAACGGAAAGTTTACTTTTAAATTCTTCTTCTTGACAGAAGATTATTGTTATGGAGCATTTTTAAAATAGCAAAACAACCCTAGAATGGAAGAGCAAAAATAAACTGGTGAGGATTATAATATTCTTTTGATGTTAAGGCCAAATGAGACAAATTGCTAATGTTTGAGAAGAGATGCGGGGGGGGGGGGGGGGGGGGGGGAGGGGGAGGAGGGGGAGGAGAGGGGGCAATGTAGATTGCTGAGAACATTGTGATCTAATGCGAATAAACTCTGTACCAACAGTATGTGGAATACATAGAAGATATTTAAACATTGCTCGACTGTAATCTATTTTATAGAAGTACTAACATTGTTGTAAACACACACACACACACACATATATATATATGGATATATAAACACAGCATGTATCGCACATATCTATATACATGTATATATAAACACACACACACACACATACATACACACATATACACCGATCAGCCAAAACATTATGACCACTGACAGGCGAAGTGAATAGCATTGATTATCTTGTTACAATGGCACCTGTCAAGGGGTGGGATATATTAGGCAGCAAGTAAACAGTCAGTTCTTGAAGTTGATGTGTTGGATGCAGGAGAAATGGGCAGGAGTAAAGACCTGAGCGACTTTGACAAGGGCCAAATTGTTATGGTCAGACGACTGGGTCAGAGCATCTCTGAAACGGCAAGGCTTCAAAAAATCCATCATTGTACCGGTGCCAAAGAATGCCTCTCCAGCGTGTTTAAATGACTACCGACCGGTGGCCCTCACCTCGGTTGTCATGAAATGCTTTGAGAGGCTAATCAAGAAGCACATCTGTGCCCTCCTTCCTCGCAACATGGACCCACTACAGTTCGCATACCGTCCGAACAGGTCCACGGATGATGCGGTCTCCCAGGTTCTACACACCGCTCTCTCTCATCTGGACAGCCAGGGGGGCTATGTGAGGATGCTGTTCATTGACTTTAGTTCAGCATTCAACACAATAGTCCCCAGCAGACTGGTTGAGAAGCTGCTGGAACTGGGGCTTAGCACCCCTCTGTGTGCCTGGGTCCTGGACTTTCTCACTGCCAGGCCCCAAGTGGTCAGGATGGGGGAACACACATCTAGCTCCCTCACCCTGAACATAGGCTCCCCCCAGGGCTGCGTCCTTAGCCCCCTACTGTACTCACATGACTGTGGGGCCAGGTTCAGCTCAAACTCCATCATCAAGTTTGCTGATGACACTGTGGTGGTGGGCCGGATCTCCAACAACGATGAGAAAGCCTACCGGGAGGAGGTGGCTGATCTGGCACTCTGGTGTCAGGACAATAGCCTCCTCTTGAATGTCACTAAAACAAAGGAGCTGATTGTGGACTTCAGAAGGGCTAAACATCCAAGGACGTACACGCCACTGGAGATAAATGGGTCTACTGTGGATAGGGTGAGCAGTTATAAATACTTGGGAGTCCGCATCACAGAGGATCTGACGTGGGCAACGCACATTGCCGCACTGGTGGGTAAGGCTAAGCAGCGCCTTTACCACCTTAGACAACTGAGGAAATTCAGAGTGTCTCTGAGGATCCTTCATTGCTTCTACTCTGGGGCTGTAGAGAGCATCCTGTCCGGCAACATTACAGTCTGGTTTGGGAACAGCTCTGCCCAGGACAGGATGGCCCTGCAGAGAGTAGTGCGTTCGGCAGAACGCACCATGGGAACTACACTCATCTCCCAGCAGGACCTATACACCAGGAGGTGCAGATCCAGAGCAAGCAAGATCATGAGGGACCCCTGCCACCCCAGTAACGGACTGTTCCAGATGCTACGATCAGGCAAACGCCTCCGCTGTCACGCTGTGAAAATGGAGAGGATGAGACGGAGCTTCTTCCCACAGGCCATCAGGACTGTCAACTTTTATAACCCCAGAGAATAAATTTTTGTCGACACTAATAGTAACTTATTAACTTTATTTATATGCTGTAACTGTAATTCTTTTTTGTGCACAACCCGCAGGCATTGCCACTTTCATTTCACTGCACATCGTGTATGTGTATGTGACAAATAAATTTGACTTGACTTGACTTGTGGGGTGCTCCCGGTCAGCAGTGGTGAGTACCTACCAACAGTGGTCCGAGGAGGGACAAACCACAAACCGGCGACAGGGTGTTGGGCGCACAAGGCTCATCGATGCGCGAGGGCAACGAAGGCTATCCCGTCTGGTCAGAACCGACAGAAGGTCGACTGTGGCACAAGGCACAGAAAATGTTAATGGTGGTCACGCGAGGAATGTGTCACAATACACAGTGCATCGCACCCTGCTGCGTATGGGGCTGCACACGGAGGACCAACAGCATATTAGGCAGGTGGTCATAATGTTTTAGCTCATCAGGTCATAATGTTTTGGCTGATCGGTGTACATATTGTGTGTGTATATATATATGTGTGTGTGTGTGTGTGTGTGTGTGTGTGTGTGTGTGTGTGTGTGTGTGTGTGTGTGTGTGTGTGTGTGTGTGTACATATATGTCTGTATAGATATATACTTTATGAATATGCAATATATATCATATCATATCATATATCTACAGCCGGAAACAGGCCTTTTCGGCCCTCCAAGTCCGTGCCGCCCAGTGATCCCCGTACATTAACACTATCCTACACCCACTAGGGACAATTTTTACATTTACCCAGCCAATTAACCTACATACCTGTACGTCTTTGGAGTGTGGGAGGAAACCGAAGATCTCGGAGAAAACCCACGCAGGTCACGGGGAGAACGTACATATATCATGTTATACATAAAGTCTCAACATATTTCTGAAAGGATGTCTAAATATTTTCATATCTCTATTGATATATGAGTTAAAATACTAAAAACGAATGTATATTTTTGCAATCATTATTGTAATGTGCTCTCATTCAATGCATGCTCTCATCAGCAATTAACAGTGGTTAAAGATAATTTTGATCATCCTCACATTTACTTTCATGTGAAGGCTGGGGATTAAGCTTCAGACCTGTGGAAGGAGAGTTGCTGCTGCTGCTGCTGCTGATGCTGCTGCTGCCCATGATATTTTGTTTTCAGTGGGCAGTGTTAGCAACGGCTTCCATTCAACCAGACTGTATAAACGCAGCACATAATTAATGTCTCTCAGCAGATTCTCAGGAACACCAGGTGGATACATACTAACGCATGTGGCAGCGGTTATCAGAAGCAGAAAATAAATAACTTAGAACATAACAGTGGAAGCTCAGTTTGAGAGTTAAAATGGGCATTAAAATATACACAATTCACCTCTTCATTTAATTCGTTCAAGATCTAATCAATATCTTTTCCACTACCACACATAGAAACATAGAAACATAGAAAATCGGTGCAGGAGGAGGCCATCTGGCCCTTTGAGCCAGCACCGCCATTCATTGTGATCATAGCTGATCATCCACAATCAGTAACCCATACGTGCTTTCTCCTCATATCCCTTGATTCCACTAGCCCCTCGAGCTCTATCTAACTCTCTTTTAAATTCATCCAGTGAATTGACCTCCACTGCCTTCTGTGGCAGAGAATTCCACAAATTCACAACTCTCTGGGTGAAAATGTTTCTTCTCACCACGGTTTTAAATGGCCTCCCCTTTATTCTTAGACTGTGACATATTTCCATCGCTATTCAAGATGGGTTGATTTGGATTGGATGGGATGTGAATATCTAACTCGATTGCCCCAAGTTCTTGTTTTAACAGAGGCATGATTAAAAGAAAGTAATTAATCCCTTCCCTGACGGAGATTGATCATTAAGCTGTTAAACGAGGCCTTTGAGCCTTGGAATTAGCCAACGGTTTTTATGTAACCCAATAATTTCATGCAACCCAATAATTGAAAAGAACAGAGGGTTACGAGATTGCAGAGTTGTATTTTCCATGTAAATGCTGAATCCAATTTACTTGCTTCACCCAGGTCCTGCAATTTGACACTCTCCAATATTTGCTGCCTAGTGATTCTTCTGATCTCATCTCTGTTGACCCTTCTAATATTTTTCACCTTTTTTTAGTTCAGAGGTACAGCGCGGAAACTGGCCCTTTTGGCCCACCGGGTCTGCCCCGACCAACGATCCCCGCACATTAACACTATCCTACACCCACTTGGGACAATTTTTACATTTACCAAGCCAATTAACCTACATACCTGTATGTCTTTGGAGTGTGGGAGGAAACCGAAGATCTCGGAGAAAACCCACGCAGGTCACGGGGAGAATGTACAAACTCTGTACAGACAGCACCCATAGTCGGGATCGAACCCGAGTCTCCGGCGCTGCATTCGCTGTAAGGCAGCAACTCTACCGCTGCGCCACCGTGCCGCCCCACCTGAAGCTCATATGAATTCAAATCCATTACTCTGATCCACACTTCCAATGTTTCCTTCAATCTTGCCTCGTCTATTCTCCCCGCTGAGGCTGAACTGACCACTGCGTTCCCTCATTGATCTTCCCCCAAGATGTCCCAGCAACTCTTCCACCAATTCCCACACCACTTACCTGACCAGGTACTCTGGATCCCTGCCTCACAGTTATCTATCACATAGCTGTGGCCCGCTTTAAAAACTTGATCCATTTATCATTCAGTCCACTGCCTAATTTATTTAGCTCTAAAAAATCAGCAGATTCTGAGAGAAATGTCCAATATCAGAAAATCCCCTTGTGCTCCCTCCCTGAGCCTTTGCTTAATTCTGTGCTGAATCAGGAATTTATCCAATTTCCCATTTCTGAACTTTCACAGAGACAAAATTCACTGCACTAATTGGCAATCCATTCTGCAATTCAGCAATTCTGAAAGTAAAGAATTTATTTATCAACTAAGGAAAGTCCAAGGATATTTTTCATAGAACTATCGATTAATTCTATCAGAAGAACTATTAACCACAGGGAATTGTGATACTTTCATTAAAAACATCCCAAATTTCAATCCATGCTGGATGCTTCTGGTGATAAGGATCACCACAAGGTGTTGCTATGGTAAATTAAACTCAGTCTCGCCTAAGAATTTATCTGGAGTCTCATATTCTGGTCGGCCATTTTACGCACAGGGCACAAAATGCTGGAGTAACTCAGCTGGACAGGCAGCATTTCTGGAGAGAAGGAATGGGTGATGTTTCAGGTCGAGACCCTTCTTCAGACTGAGAGTCAGAGGAGAGGGAGACATGGAGATAAGGAAGTGAAAGGTGTGAAAAGGAGACATCAAAGGGGATGAGATGGAACTTTGAGGGTTTAAGATGCCCTTCACATCTTAAGGATAGGGGTCACAGCTTAAGGATAATAATAATAATAATAATAAGCATTTATTTTATATAGCGCCTTACCAGAAGCTCAAAGCGCTTTACATAAACAATCATAACATAAAAACAAACAGACAAACTATCCTAACGGAGAAGCGGCGAATAAACAGCGCCAGCGTCCTCTCACGTCAGGGTCCGGCAGTAGACAACAAAAAGCACAGGACACACAGATACAATTATTACACAAACAGCCATCACAGTGATTGCTCTAGGCACACCCTCACTGTGATGGAAGGCAAAGAAAAGTCTTATCTCCTCCTCATTCTTCTCCCGTGGTACCACGAGGTGATCGAGGCTCCCAACTTTTTGAAGCCCCCACCGGGCAATGGAAAGTCCCAGAGCCGAGCCGAGCAGGCCGATGAAGGTCCTGAGCCCCCACCGGTCGATGGAAAGTGCTGCGGCCGGGCCACGCAGGGCGATGAAGGGCCTGCGAGCGGGTCGATCGTACCTCGCGCTTCGGGGCGGTCGAAGTTGCTACGGCTGGAGCTCCCAAAAACCGGTCGCCAGCCTGGGACCTGCGAACTCCCGATGTTGCGGTCTGCAGGGCCCACGGCCGAAGCCTCCGAGATGGTAAGTCCAGGCCCTGCGACCGGAGTCTTCAAGGTCGATCCCAGCTGGAGGCCGCCGACTCCACGATGTTAGGCCGTAGCGCGAACGGAGATACAACACGGTAAAGGATAAGGGGGAAGTCTTTTAGGACCGAGATGAGAAAACATTTCTTCACACAGAGAGTGGTGAGTCTGTGGAATTCTCTGCCACAGAAGGTAGTTGAGGCCAATTCATTGGCTATATTTAAGAGGGAGTTAGATGTGGCCCTTGTGGCTAAAGGGATCAGGGGGTATGGAGAGAAGGCAGGTACAGGTTACTGAGCTGGATGATCAGCCATGATCATATTGACTGGCGGTGCGTACAGGCTCGAAGGGCCGAATGGCCTACTCCTGCACCTATTTTCTATGTTTCTATGTTTCAGACAGGATTGACCTTGTTATAATCTGATTAAAAATGAGACTTTATTCAGCTTTATTATCTCTTCTCAGAACTCAGTGACCAAAACTTTCAATGGGATTAGTGTTTTAAACTCATTGTCATGGTGATTTTTATGTATCAAAGGTCATAATTTATGCACAGTTCATTGCGAAGAATCCCACGAGTGTTTTTATACAAATTATTGTCTTGTCCAGATGTTTGGTGACCCTTAGACTGACCTTGTGTCTACATCGCTTCATGTAGAGTTTATCCTCGATGCATGCTTGCCAGGGTCACTACAAGCAAAGACTAAAGGGGGTAGGGGTGTTGGGAGATAAGGGGTGTTGACCCCACACATGCTGTTAAAATGCTCCTCAAGGTAGTACTACATTAAAACCAAAACAAAAACTGAAGGACTCCAAACAAGATGGTACAATTCCTTAATGTTATCAGTTTTGTATAATGGTTCTTTATTGAGTTCATGGAACAAGGCCTTTCAACCTGCTGAGCCAATGCCAACACTCAGAATAATTCAGTTCCATATTTACTTCCCTGCAACCTATTCTCACAGAATGCCCATTAACAATATCACCGCACTCTGATTTGCCCACAAGCTCCCATAATAGGGGTATTGACAGCAGCCCGGAACAACTAGCAGACCATTGGGATTTTGGAAGAAAGGAGACACACAGCATAAATTCACCGTCTCAAAGGGAGAACATGCAAACTGCAGACAGACAGCACTAGAGTCAGAGTTGATCCAGGGTTTGTGGAACTCTGAGGCTGCAGCAACACAGAGCCCTGGGCATGTATAATTATCACATCCACACTCTCAATACCTATGTCACCCTATAATCTGATTAAAAATGAGACTTTATTCAGCATTATTATCTCTTCTCAGAACTCAGTGACCAAAACTTTCAATGGGATTTGTATTTTAAAGCTCATTTTCATGGTGATTTTTATGTGTCAAAGATCATAATTTATGCACAGTTCACTGCGAAGAATCCCACGAGTGTTTTTTATACAAATTATTGTCTTGTCCAGATGTTTGGTGACCCTCAGACTATCCTTGATCGACCTTTACCTTGCACTAAACGTCATTCCCTTATCATGCATCTGTACACTGTAAATGGCTCGATTGTCTTCATGTATTGTCTTTCTGCTGGCTGGATCGCACGCGACAAAAGCTTGTCACTGTTCCTCGGTGCACGTGACAAAAAACCAAACTAACCTGAACTGAAAAAAACCTGCAGATGCTGGTTTCATCGAAGATAGACACAAAATGCTGGAGTAACTCAGCGGGACAGGCAGCATCTCTGAAGAGAAGGATGGGGTGACCTTTCGGGTCGAGACCCTTCTTTTGAACTGAACTGAACTGTTTGCGGCCATCCATTGGTGGAATTAATTCAAAGTTGAGATTGACAGGAAGGGAAGCAAGCTTTGTTGACCTGGTGGGAAAATGGTTGATGCTGAGCATCTACTTTAATCTTACGTCTGGCACAGCAGATTGTTTGGACTGTTCCCGCTTCCATTTTCCATAACGCTCTTGTGCATTACTTAATGATTACATGTCATTGGAAAATGTCACAAT
Source organism: Rhinoraja longicauda (assembly GCF_053455715.1). Lineage (NCBI taxonomy): Eukaryota > Metazoa > Chordata > Chondrichthyes > Rajiformes > Arhynchobatidae > Rhinoraja > Rhinoraja longicauda. The sequence continues at coordinate 42,841,804 of NC_135968.1, forward strand.
GCACTAGCAGGCGTGGTCATCGGCAATCAAAGACTTGTTTTTCCCTTAGCTCAGTCGACAAGTCCTATTCCAATGTTTCCATGGCAATATGAGCAAAGACAGGGATTATGTCCATATTTATATATTGACTGATCAATGATGCAGATTCAATTGAGATTCCTATACCTTTCCCATACATCCTTCTTGTTTTTGACCAACGCCCCAATTTCCCTCGTCAGCCAAGCTTCCTTACGTTTGCCTGCTTTGCCCTTCACTCTAACAGGGATGTACACATCATGAGCTTTCGTCAGCACTCTTGGAAAAACATCCCACTTGGCCGATGTTCCTTTCCCCTCAAATAACCTGCTCCAGTCAACTTGAGCGAGACCTTCTCTCATACCCTCAAAAGGTTGAATGTTCAAAACTCAATTCCAAGGCTCAAGGGAGTGCTGCATTGCTGGGGGCATTGCCACCAGTTCAAAGTGTGGTCCACGTGTTTATTAAATACATGGAGGTTGTTCAAGGAAGTTCTTCTAGTTTTCTGACCCAATACCACCAGTGGATTAATTGGACTTTTATCTCGTTGTTCTTTGTGAGGTCTAGCCGAGTTTAGAATGGCTACTGCTTTCTCCTGGGGAACAAAATAATTAATTCATGTAAAGTACTTTTAGAGATGAGATGGAGCTGTGCAATTCTGAAAGCTGAACTTCCACCATTTGTTCCAGTGCTATGCACATCTACATTATTGGTGGTATTACTCTGTTTCTTTCTGTTTCTTGGTATTGGATTTGCTTTGGCCAGAAATGAAATATCAACATCAGCTGCAACAGAAGTTACATTTTGTGATTGTAAAATTGGCTTTTTCCCCCACTGTTGAGCAGTCTTTTCTGAAGAGGTGGGAATTCTCAGAGCAAAATTATTAATAATACATCGACTTTTTCCTCAAACCAGCAGATTTCCTGAAATTGCCCACAATCCAAATAGCAGCCTGCTGTTTAGCAGAGTATGCCTGCTCTGTTTGCTCTGCTCAGCAGAGTGTTAGCCCAGCTGTATGCCTGCCTACCCTGCCAATCTTTAGTAGATTAGACTCTGAATGCACTCAAGCCAGGTTCCCTGGACATTCGAAGTAACCTGGAGTGAGCACTGTTCACGAAGATTCCACGTACCTCATTCAAGTTAGAGACAGCTGTCAAAAACATCTTCCAGACATTCCGGGTTCGATCCCGACTACGGGTGCTGTCTGTACGGAGTTTGCATGTTCTTCCCCAGAACGCGTGGGCTTTCTCCGAGATCTTCGGTTTCCTCCCGCACTCCAAAGACGTGCATGTTTGTAGGTTAATTGGCTTGGTGTATGTGCAAATTGTCACTAGTGTGAGTAGGATAGTGTTAATGTGCTGGGATCGCTGGTCGGTGCGGATTCGGTGCGGCAATGGGCCTGTTTCCGTGCTGTATCTCTAAACCAAACTAAACTAAACATTCAAACAATTGGAACAGAATGGATCTGTCCCCACAGCTCCAGGTCGTTGAAACAACAGTGGAAGAGGAGACGTATTTGTATGTGTTAAGATACACTGAAATTGCCCTGTGTAGGAAAAAGGGAGTCTCTCCCAGCACCATCAACGTGTGACCTCTGTGCACCAAGCTCATGCAAGCAATCGTGTACTTTGGAGTCACCCATCATAGAAACAGAAAATAGGTGCAGGAGGAGACCATTTGGCCCTTCGAGTCAGCACTGCCATTCATTGTGATCATGGCTGATCATCCACAATCAGTAACCCATGCCTGCCTTCTCCCCATATCCCTTGATTCTGCTAGCCCCTAGAGCTCTATCTAACTCTCTTTTAAATTCATCCAGTGAATTGGCCTCCACTGCCTTCTGTGGCAGAGAATTCCACAAATTCACAACTCTCTAGGTGAAAAAGTTTTTTCTCACCTCAGTTTTAAATGGCCTCCCCTGTATTCTTAGACTGTGTGGCCCCTGGTTCTGGAATCCCCCAACATTGGGAACATTTTTCCTGCATCTAGATTGTCCAGTCCTTTTATAATTGTATACGTTTCTGTAAGATCCCCCTCTCATCCTTCTAAACTCCATTGAATACAAGCCCAGTCTTTCCAATCTTTCCTCATATGACAGTCCCGCCATCCCGGGGATTAACCTGGTGAACCTACGCTGCACTGCCATTACTGGCACTGGCATAGTCATGCCATACTACCCATTAGAAAACACAAAGTGCAAGGAATTTCAGGAGTCCGGTGTGCCTGTGAATTGTCTGCCGGTGCCCGATAATTCCAATTGTTCATCGAGATATAATTTTGTTCATTGGTGGCTTCAGGATCCTAATAACCTGTCAGCATTATCAGCCAGGCTTTCACAACGTGGATAATCTGACAGTCCCTTTATCGTGCTGTAACACTGAGAGAATAAACCTAATAAGCCCTTAATATGGCACATTGGTGCGATACAGACAGAACTCAACTCCACTGACACTGTAGACACTGAATGGAAACAGGACGAGAAGGTAGCATCGGAAAGTATGTCACTCTGAGACCAGCTTGATGCAGATGTCTTTGGCAGATGCACAGGGAAAAAAAAAAACAAAAAACTTTTGTTTTTGTTATCTTAACACATCCGTGCAGGACTCTGAGAGACTGAGCTACAAACTGGAGATTAAATGGAAATTGTACAACATCAGAAACAAAAGAGGTTGAAAAATAATGACTTGGTATGAGCAAACCTGTCAAAATACCTGTCACATGTGACAAACAGATCCCACTCACATTTCTTCTTTAAAGAGAAAAGACCAGTATTAACATGATCAAAAAGTAACTGCTGAAAAAATATTTTTGACATAACATTGCTTCACCTGTTCAGTTAATTGTTCCCAATCTATTTTTAATGGATCGGCAAGAAAACTGGCCAGTCAATGACTCATACAACAGGAAGGTGTTCATTCGTGTAGACAACTGAATTGACAAATTTGCTATATCACCCTGTTTTTATTAAAACTTATTTTAAATGATGTTCAGCCCGTATAACATCTCCCAATGATGATCTCATCAGCAATAAGATATGTGAAACAAAAATCAGATGGATGTTATTTGTTATAGTAATGGATGTATTAATAACTGTGTTTACAGTGAAATGTGTCCCTGATGGTAAATCTGAAACATCTTGCAAATATACGTTGTTACCTCAGCTAGTTTTACTAATTAAAACATCATTTTATTTGTATTGCTTTTTGTGATGATTTTTAAAAAAAATTCATGAGACTATCTATATTGATCTATTTCATGAAGCTAGTGTTTGGCTTAATTTAGAGGGTAAAACGGTGGCACTTTGAAGCTCCCGCTGTGACTGCAGTGTGAACCCTGAGAACAATGCTTCGTTGGGAAGTTGAGATAATTGGCTGATAATGCTAACAGTTCAGCTGGGTGAAACAGGACCTCGAACATGATCAGACATTCTGAAGAAGGGTCTCGACCCGAAACGTCACCCGTTCCTTCTCCCCAGAGCTGTTGCCTGTCCCGCTGAGTTACTCCAGCATTTTGTGTCTATCTTCAGAGTGCACGAACCAGACTCGGCCTCTCATGAGCAGGGGATTTTCAATGTTTTCGCCATCAGGGTGCATGCGAGGTAAGTCTGGATTATGCGTACTTTAGAAAACTCTCCAGTTTGCCTCACTCCTCCTACGTGCTTTCCCAAGTGCAAATGTTAACTGTTCCAGCTGACACCTAATGTTCTGTGTGGGAAAGCGTGCACTTTTCAGAGCACGGACAAATGATGTGCCTTTTTAAAGCTAAAAAAAACTGCTGAATTAGCTTATTCATTGGACCGACTGCAATGAAAGCCCATGAAGTGCTAGTCCAGCACACTATACAAATTCAAGAGGAAAAAAAAAGAAAGGTTTATAAATTGAACTAAATCTAACATTGTGCATTTTGACTCCATTGACCTAAGTTTTATCTAGGCTTGCAATAACGATCTGCCTATCTACTCTCATCTGATTTCTCCTTTCAAACTGTTATATATGTGAAATAAGTTCATTTAAGAAAATATTAAAAGATATATCAAACATCGAGGTTAACACTGTCATTTTTTCTTCCTGAATCATATAATGTTTCTGCAGAAGCATCTTCACAGGGGGGATGGTTTAAAAAATGGCAGCAGGCGCAGCGAGCGGTAGAGTTGCTGCCTTACAGCGTTTATAGTGCTTACAGACCCAGGTTTGATCCCGACTATGGGTGCTGTCTGTACGGAGCTTGTACGTTCTCCCCATCAATTCTTGCTATTGAGGGCGTGCAGCGTAGGTTCACTAGGTTAATTCCCGGAATGGCGGGAATTATGTTGAAAGACTGGAGCGGCTAGGCTTGTATACACTGGAATTTAGAAGGATGAGAGGGGATCTTATCGAAACATATAAGATTATTAAGGGGTTGGACACATTAGAGGCAGGAAACATGTTCCCAATGTTGGGGGCCATTTAGAACGGAGATGAGGAAAAACTTTTTCAGTCAGAGCATTGTAAATCTGTGGTATTCACTGCCTCAGAAGGCAGTGGAGGCCAATTCTCTGAATGCATTCAAGAGAGAGCTAGATAGAGCTCTTAAGGATAGCGGAGTCAGGGGGTATGGGGAGAAGGCAGGAACGGGGTATTGATTGTGAATGATCAGCCATGATCACATTGAATGGTGGTGCTGGCTCGAAGGGCCGAATAGTCTACTCCTGCACCTATTGTCTATCGCATGGGTTTTCTCCGAGATCTTCAGTTTCCTCCCACACTGTACAGGTTTGTAGGTTAATTGGCGTGGTATAAATGTAAAATTGTCCCTAATGTGTGTAGTAGGGTAGTGTCAGTGTGCGGGGACTGCTGGTCGGTGTGGACTCAGTGGGCCGAAGAGCCTGTATCTCTAAATTAAACTAAATTAAACTAAATTGGAGAATATCTCGCCTCACCAATTTTTGGTATTTCCTTTCCCACTTTATTTTTTACCCAGGTACATGCACACGAAGAATGGTAAGAAAAACGTGAATGTTTATTCTCAGAATTTGGCAATCAGAAGTTAGGTCCACAATGATCAGGGCAGAGAAATCGTGCGAGTAATCAAGCAATTGTCTTCGTGCAAGTGAAAAGCAGGTATGAAAGATGTACATTTTTTTCTGGTGCTTGACTAATTGAGCAAGCTCTGGTGAAAATCACTCAGAGACTGTGAGTGGGAATAGAAGCATCCAGCATAGTTATTTTCTTGGTTTGCTTAATATATCATAAGGGCTAACAAGCATGATTTTGTCTGCTTGGTCTTCCTTGTTATGAGATATTTCCGGATGCTACATTTCATGGTCTCACGTAAGCAAAACAAGCAAAGCTCTGAATTTTCTCATAAAATGTATCTTCTCTTTTGCTTTTGTCTACACAGATGCTCCTCGACTTATGATGGGGCTACGTTCCGATAAACCCATCGTAAATCGAAAATATAGTCAGTCGGAAATACATTTAATACACCTAACCTACCCGAACATCATAGCCACCTAACCCAGCGAACATCATAGCCACCTAACCTACCGAACATTATTGCCACCTAACCTACCCAACATCACAGCCACCTAACCTACCCAACATCATAGCCACCTAACCTACCCAACATCAGACACCTAACCTACCCAACATCATAGCCACGTAGCCTACCAACATCATAGCCACCTAACCTACCCAACATCATAGCCACGTAGCCTACCAACATCATAGCCACCTAACCTACCCAACATCATAGCCACCTAACCTACTGAACATCATAGCCACCTAACCTACCCAACATCATAGCCACCTAACCTACCCAACATCATAGCCACCTAACCTACCCAACATCATAGCCACCTAACCTACCGAACATCAAAGCCAAGCCTAGCCTAACTTAAACGTGCGTAGAAGGAGAAGGCACGAGGAAAATTCAAAATTGGAAGTACGGTTTCTAGTGAATGTGTATCACTTTTACACCATCATAAAGTCGATATATCATAAGTCGAAGCATCGTAAGTCGAGGAGCATCTGTACTTGGAAAGGCAATAGCCTGTTGAGACCCTCACAATGCATATAGTAAAGTGCGTTGTGAGGGTCTGCCCACCATTTAAAATCAGTGTAACGTAAGCTTGCATCCAACACTATTCGAGCATGTTCAATGTATCCGTGAGAAATACATTTGATTTTTAGAGGATATGACATTTTAAGCAATAAAGACAAATTAAACATTTATTCCTTTGCAAAGTAAAACAAAACCATACACAAGAACTAATCAGATCCCTGCTGACATTACAGCAGCTCTGTTGATCTCTAAGCTATTTCAATGTATACCATTAATATTATCTTTGTAATGAAATAAACACATAAAACGCAGCTCTCAAGCAGAATCATTAAACCTACACATCCTCTCTCACAACAGGGATTAATTTGATTTTGTGCAAAAGTGCAAAATGGAAGATGGCACATCATCAGACCATGTTACATCTTTCCCATTCCCAAAGAAAATAAGTATCAAGAGAAATTCACTAACCAGGGTTTTACATTGTTTGACAATTTCAAAATTAACCCTTCAAAACTTTTCCCACATAGATCATATGATGAAGATTAGTATTAACAATTACTTCAGCTTTAGTTATGGAATACCTAGCCCTAATTCTTCTGTCCGTAAACTATTTTATTAACCATACAAAGAGGTCCTTCTGCAGTTGAACAGGGCCCTAGTGAGACCACACCTGGAGTACTGTGTGCAGTATTGGTCTCCAAATTTGAGGAAGGATATCCTTACTATTGAGGGCGTGCAGCGTAGGTTTACTAGGTTAATTCCCGGAATGGCGGGACTGTCGTATGCTGAAAGACTGGAGCGGCTAGGCTTGTATACACTGGAGTTTAGAAGGATGAGAAGGGGTCTTATCGAAACATATAAGATTATTAAGGGGTTGGACACGTTAGAGGCAGGAAACATGTTCCCAATGTTGGGGGAGTCCAGAACCAAGGGCCACAGTTTAAGAATAAGGGGTAGGCCATTTGGAACGGAGATAAGGAAAAACTTTTTCAGTCAGAGAGTTGTAAATCTGTGGAATTCTCTGCCTCAGAAGGCAGTGGAGGCCAAGTCTCTGAATGCATTCAAGAGAGAACTAGATAGAGCTCTTAAGGATAGCGGAGTCAGGGGGTATGGGGAGAAGGCAGGAACGAGGTAATGATTGAGAATGATCAGCCACACTGAATGGTGGTGCTGGGTCGAAGGGCCGAATGGCCTACCCCTGCACCTATTGTTTATTGTTTATTGCTAGCAGGATGCACTGAGTTTACAGATTTCTTGCTTTTCCTGGGCCTAGACTTTACTCTCTGTGGAGGGAGGGACTGGAGATGCTGGTTTAAACTGAAGATAAACACAAAAAGCTGGAGTAACTCAGCGGGTCAGACAGCATCTCTGAACCAGGCTGAAGAAGTGTCTCCACCCGAAACCTCACCAATTCTTTTTCTCCAGAGATGTTGTCTGACCCGCTTTTTATGCCTTTACTGTCTCCCAGGTTCAAGAGAGAGAGAGAGAGAGAGAGAGAGGAGCTTGACTATTAAGGTCTGATTCCACTTGAATGACAACATGATCTTCGTCTTCTGCGAGTCCAACCCACACCCAGCAAACTGAACCTCTTCCCCAGTCACGTTTGTTTCTGTTGCACTAATATTGATGGAAAGAGGGGAGTGAAAGCCATGATATCGTTTAACTGCAAGGTCGAAACTATTGCTCGTGACACCTGGGGTTCATGTGTAATGACACTTTGCAATAGCAGGCCAATACTAAAAACACACATTGAGCTGAAGATAGACACAAAAAGCTGGAGTAACTCGGCGGGTCAGACAGCATGTCTGGAGAAATGGAATAGATAACCTTTCTTTTTTTAGGTCTCTTCCTCGGGGCGCGGCGCGGCCGCAGGGCCTTCCATCGCCCGGCGCGGCTCGGCCGCTGGACTTAACATCGCCGGCACGGCTCGGCCGCGGGACTTAACAAATAACCTAAGCCAATTAACCTAGAAACTTGTACGTCTTTGGCGTGTGGGAGAAAACCCATAAGGTCACGGGGAGAACTTACAAACTCCGTACAGACAGCACCCACAATCAGGATCGAACCTGCGTCTCTGGCGCTGTAAGGCGGCAACTCCACCGCCACAGAGCCTGACTCACAGAGATTAACGAGGCTCCCAAGATTCAAACTGGGTGATTGGTTTCCCCCCCCCCCCCACCCCCCCCAGCAGAAACTCTTCAGAAAAATATTGGTGAAATGGTAAAGGATCAGGAAGCCGACCTACGTGTACTGGACAATACAGCTCACCCCCTCCATGACACACTGGTCAACCTAAGGAGCACCTTCACCAACAGACTGGTTCCACCGAGACACAGCACAGAACGCCACAGGAGATCCTTCTTCCCTGTGGCTATCAACCTGTACAACTCCTCCCCCTTCTTTTTAGATTTAGATTTTTAGATTTAGAGATACAGCGCGGAAACAGGCCCTTCGGCCCACCTGGTCCGCGCCGCCCAGCGATCCCCGCACACTAACACTATCCCCGCACATTAACACTATCCTACACACACTCGGGACAATTTTTTTTAACATCTACCCAGTCAATTAACCTACATACCTGTGCGTCTTTGGAGTGTGAGAGGAAACCGAAGATCTCGGAGAAAACCCACGCAGGTCACGGGGAGAACGTACAAACTCCGTACAGACGGCGCCCGTAGTCAGGATCAAACCTGAGTCTCCGGCGCTGCATTCGCTGTGAGGCAGCAACTCTACCGCTGTGCCACCGTGCCGCCCGCTTCTGTCGTGGGGTGGACTGAGACTGACTCCCCTTCCCCTTCCACCCCGCCCCTCCCCAATCTTTGCACATCCCCAATCCTTTCCACACGTCATTTTAATTTCATGTCTCGGGGGATAAATAAAGTTCTATCGTATCGCATCGCATCGTACTTCGAGGTAGACACAAAATGCTGGAGTAACTCAGCGGGACAGGCAGCATCTCTGGAGAGAAGGAATGGGTGGCATTTTGGGTCAAGACCCTTCTTCAGACTGTTAACTCTGCTAACTTTAGTTACTGCTCGCTTTCCACCGTGTCATTGAAGTTAGGATCCCCAAACACTTATGTTTATTTCTAGATAACACCACGGGGAATAATCATATTATATAGTGTTACACTGATTTAAGTTATCAGACTGTACACATAAATATCATCACATCCTTACTCTTGACGTGACCCTAGCCACTGTCCACCATCTGAATGAGTGAAGAAATGAGCCATATAATTCTTCAGCAACGCATAAAATTGAGCGGCATACATTAAAATCTATACGTGTCACATTGGGCATGTTATTTAAATCTAAGAATTATCAGTAGTCTCTCTGGAAATGGTTGTGGGATATTGGTTTAGTTTTGTTTAGTTTAGAGATACAGCGGAAACAGGGCCTTCAGCCCACCGAGTCTGCGCCGACCAGCGATCCCCGCACATTAACATTATCCTATGATACGATACGATAAGATACGATAGAACTTTATTTATCCCAGGAGGGAAATTGGTTTGCCAAAAGTCATAAAACACATGGTACATAAAAGATGTCAACTTATTTACATCGGCGAAACCAAACGCAGGCTCGGCGATCGCTTCGCTCAACACCTGTGCTCGGTCCGCGTTAAACAAACTGATCTCCCGGTTGCCGAGCACTACAACTCCCCCTCCCATTCCCAGTCTGACCTTTCTGTCATGGGCCTCCTCCAGTGCCATAGTGAGGCCCACCGCAAATTGGAGGAACAGCACCTCATATTTCGCCTGGGCAGCTTGCAGCCCAGTGGTATGAACATTGACTTCTCTAACTTTAGATAGTTCCTCTGTCCCTCTCTTCCCCTCCTCCTTCCCAGTTCTCCCTCTATCTTCCTGTCTCCACCGATATCCTTCCTTTGTCCCGCCCCCCTGACATCAGTCTGAAGAAGGATCTCGACCCGAAACGTCACCCATTCCTTCTCTCCTGAGATGCTGCCTGACATGCTGAATTACTCCAGCATTTTGTGAATAAATACCTTCGATTTGTACCAGCATCTGCAGTTATTTTCTTATAGATACATGAAAGATGCAATTAAAGTGGCGAGTGGAATTCCAGGATTGAGGATGTGCAAAGATTGGAGGGGGGGGGGGGGGGGGGGGGCGGATGGGGAGTCAGTCTACACACAGATGGCACAATTTACATTTATACTAAGTAACATAACCGACAAACCTGTGCGTCTTTGGAGTGTGGGAGGAAACCGAAGATCTCAGAGAAATCCCACGCAGGTCATGGGGAGAACATATAAACTCCGTACAGACAGCACCCGTAGTCAGGATGGAACCCGGGTCTCTGGCGCTGTAAGGTAGCAATTCTACCGCTGCTCCACTTGTATTATATTCTCCCAGAAATTCATCTCTAATCAATATCTGTTATGTGAGGACATGCAAGTTATGATCAGTTTAGTTTAATTTAGTTTGGCTTAGAGATACAGCGCGGAAACAGGCCCTTCGGCCCACTTGTTCCACACCGACCAGCGATCCCCGCACTTTAACACTATCCTACACCCACTAGGAACAATTTTTATATTTACCAAGCCAATTAACCTACAAACCTGTATGTCTTTGGAGTCTTATGAACAATCTTATAGAAACTTACAAAATTCTTAAGGGGTTGGACAGGCTAGATGTGGGAAGATTGTTCCCGATGTTGGGGAAATCCAGAACAAGGGGTCACAGTTTAAGGATAAGGGGGAAGTCTTTTAGGACCGAGATGAGAAAGTTTTTTTTCACACAGAGAGTGGTGAATCTGTGGAATTCTCCGCCACAGAAGGTAGTTGAGGCCAGTTCATTGGCTATAGTTTTTAGAGGGAGTTAGATGTGGCCCTTGTGGCTAAAGGGATCAGGGGGTATGGAGAGAAGGCAGGTACGGGATACTGAGTTGGATGATCAGCCATGATCATATTGAATGGCGGTGCAGGCTCGAAGGGCCGAATGGCCTACTGCTGCACCTATTTTCTATGATTCTATGTTTCTATGTTTCTATGACCAAATCCCCACGTTGACTGGGGTCAAATATTGCTGTGTTGTTTCTCTGTTTTTTCTATGTTCCTTGTTGCAAAATGGCACTTGGAGGAGTAGTCACTGGGCAGCTATCAGAGGTCACCTTCCATATCATTTGCTGTTAGGTGGGGAGCGGGGGAGGGCGTTGATTATTTTTCCATAAACCAAGCGTAAAGAGCCTCTGGTTTATCCAATCTGATGACATAACCTAGTCAGGCCGAGCACAACGATACTTCCACATCATTGGTACGGGTGTCAGGGGTTATGGGAAAAGGCAGGAGAATGGGATCTAGAGGGAGAGATAGATCAGGCATGATTGAATGGCGGAGCTGACTTGATGGGCTGAATGGCCTGAATCTGCTCCTATCACTTATGAACTTGTGGACTTGAAGGCATGGACTATTTACGGCAGGCACAGCAAAGCAAGGGAAGAACACAACAATGCTGTCTCCCCCCCAGAAAATCCCTCAAATCCATTGACAGGAGAATAAAACTAATGGGCATCAATCCCCACATTGAGTCTGCAATCATGCACAGTCTGCTCAGAGGAACAAGCCACACGTCAATGTAATTGGCATCAAATTCTTGAAACGGTTAATCTATTCCAAACATCACGGCATGAGATTTCCTAGAGGAGAGAGAAAACATTTTGGGGATGTTCTAAAGCCTCTTTGAAAACATATAATATTCAATAGACAATAGATGCAGGAGTAGGCCTTTCGGCCCTTCGAGCCAACACCGCCATTCAATGTGATCATGGCTGATCATTCTCAATCAGTACCCCGTTCCTGCCTTCTCCCCATACCCCCTGACTCCGCTATCCTTAAGCGCTCTATCTAGCTCTCTCTTGAATGTATTCAGAGAATTGGCCTCCACTGCCCTCTGAGGCAGAGAATTCCACAGATTCACAACTCTCTGACTGAAAAAGTTTTTCCTCATCCCAGTACTAAATGGGCGGACTTGAATCTGATCATGTTATGATCGCTTTATCTGAAATGTTCTTTAATTTGGGAATGAAATGTGGGGACACCTGCCCTAGTTCTAATCTCTGTTCTAATCTCCTCATCTCTGTTCTAAATGGCCTACCCCTTATTCTTAAACTGTGGCCCCTGGTTCTGGACTCCCCCAACATTGGGACATGTTTCCTGCCTCTAACGTGTCCAACCCCTTAATAATCTTATACGTTCCTATCGAAATCCCTGGCCAAAATTGGAGGAGAACCTCCACTCAGTTCAGTCTGGTTAAATATTACTGGTGGGCAATGATATGATCCTTATGCAAGCATATGTGATTAGCAAAGAGGTCGATGTGGATCTGATGGCCAAAGGGCTTATTTTTATGATTCGGACACTATTAATTTAGTTTAGTTTAGAGATACAGCACGGAAACAGGCCATTTCAGCCCACCGGGTCCGTGCCGCCCAGCGATCCCCGCACATTAACACTATCCTATACCCACCAGGGACAATTTTTACATTGACCAAGCCAATTAACCTACACACCTGTACATCTTTGGAGGAAACCGAAGATCTCGGAGAAAACCCACGCAGGTCACGGGGAGAACGTACAAACTCCGTACAGACAGCACCCACAGTCGGGATCGAACCCGGGTCTCCGGCGCTGCATTTGCTGTAAGGCAGCAACTCTACCGCTGCACCACCGTGACCGCCCTAGTTCATGTTGAATTCCAAATACATAACTCATTAAATAGATAATGTTAACACTACGGTGACCAGTACAAGAAATGGTTATGCCTCCAGTTCATTTTATTTATTGCCGTTTCTAGTCAGTAATTGGCAAAGCAACTAGCATGATTGGAATGCTTTCAACTCTATCTTTAGATCATTCTGCACCATTCAGACAGCATGAACGTCACAATATTTTTAACCTCCAATCTTGGCTAAATATTGTCAGTCGCCATTTTAACCATTTACAAATTCTTAATTTACATTTAAAGTGTTACAACCAACTTAACTTCTAGCTTGTGCAAGAAGGAAATGCAGATGATTGTTTGACCTGAAGATGGGCACAAAAAGCTGGAGTAACTCAGCGGGTCAGACAGCGTCTCTGGAGAAAAGGAATAGGTGCTGTTTTGGATCAAGACCCTTCTACAGACTCTCCTTCTGGTTCGCTGTCATTTGCAAACTTGGTAGCTGATGTGAAAGCAGTATGGGCACAAATTTAATGAGCTTTGAAGTAAAATAATCAATAGACCTGGTTGAATGTGGGCTTTCTAAAGCATATTTAATTACAAACAAATAAAACATTAATATAAATGTTTAGTGCTCATAGCTTCCTGCATTAAAAAAATATTATTCAACAACATTAGAATATTAGAAATGGACTCAGAAGCAAGTTGTTTTGTGCCTTCTGTTTCCTCTAGCATTCAATAAAACCATGGTTGATATTTTGCCTTGGCACTGCATTCCTGAACGAACCACATATCCCTTGTCTCCCTTAATATCGTGAAGGTACTTAGTCTTTACTGCATGTATGACACAAGTAGTGAATTCAAAACATTCACCAGCCTTGGGTTGGCATTTGTTTTCTTGTCTCAGTTCTGAGTGGCTGACTACTATTCTACGACTTGTCCCTGATTATCGTCACCCCCAGGCAGGGAGGGTGGAGGTGGGGGCGGGCAGTGGTGGAAAAGTCATCTCGACCAGTAGGGACTTTATATGCTTGAATGAGATTGTCTCTGCTCCTTCTGAATTCCAGAGAGATGGAACCCCAGTCTGTTTAATCTCTCCCGATGGGACCAACCTTCCTTCACTGGAATCACTCTGCAAACCTTTACCGCCGTTCGCTCTATCGTAAGAATATCCTTTTACAAGTAGTCAAATCTCCTTGTAAGTAAAGACATTTGCCTTCCTATTTGCTTGCTGTATCTGGCCGTTACATTTCAGTGGTTTGTGTACAAGGACGCTCAGGTCTCTTTGAATGCCAACATTGTTCAACCTCTCACCATCTATCCATATACTGAAACTCTCATTTGTTTGTTTGTTTGTTTGTTTGTTTGTTTGTTTGTTCCTGAACTACAGCCAAAACGGTACACGATAGAGCGAAAATTTTAGACCCACCTTACTCACCGTCGTCCCTTTGGTGCTAATGGAAGAAGTTTCATTGAAATCGGTGTTATATTTGTAAAGTTATTCACATTTTAAAGTCTACATCTGTCTCCTAGGGAGGGGGATGGAGGGAGGGGGAGGAGGGAGGATAAGGGGGGTTGAGGGGGATGGAGTGGAGGGGGGAGGGGAGGAGGGAGGGGGAGGGAGGGAGAGGAAATGGGGGGTGAAGGGAAGAGGGGAAGGGGGGAGAGGGGAGGGGGGGGTGGTTGGAGGTGGGAGAGGGTGGGGAGAGGGGAGGGGGAGGGGGGAGGGGAGGGGAAGGCGCTGCACCAATGCAGGAGAGGTTTGGGCCCAATGGGTCCACTTGGTCTAGTTTGAAATATATTCTGCCTCTATTTTTCTGCCAAAGTTGAAAACCCCACTCGTCTTCCACTTTCCAATGGCATCTGGGATTTGTTCATTCGTTCAACCTGCCTACACCCCTCGAAGCCTCTCTGCACAAACAGTAATTTCACGGGAATGTAATAAAATGCGTAGCGTGAACCTGGCATAAAATATGTAACACAAGTTTGGAGAATTTGCTCATTCATTTTCCGAACTGTGAACTTGAATAATTTCCAACTGAAAACAAGATCAAAAGATGGCAAGTTAGTCCCAAAGCTTGCATCGGTTAGTGAAACATCCAACACCATGCCTGGGTTTTGTCACTAAATTAATGGCAAACAGGAGCTGTTGCTGACATTTTTCACAGGTCTAAAAATAAAACTTCTATTCCCTTCCTGTTGTTCGACTTGCTGCCTAGTTTGCCTCGGTGCAATAGCCGTACTAATTCAATATTATTTTTATTTGAAGGAATTTAACAAAGGATTTTTGCGAACTGGCAGCGTTGGCCAGACTTGGTAAACACCATGAGTGAACAGTGACCGTGGTTCAACTTCCACCAGGTCGCCCACCGAACAAATGATCTCGCAGGGCATTAATCAGGTGTTCCCAACACCTGCCCAAATAGCTTGATGAGATTTAATCATGATATTTAACTTTAATTTTGCGCCGTTTGTCACAGAAAGTGGAAGCGATCCTGTCAAGGCAGTGGAGTATGAAAATAATGGGCTTTCTCTCACTTGATTCATTCATTCTCCACTGCACACGTCAAATTTGGGTTCTTTCAACTTCACAAGTATTCAGTCAGAGGAAGCTACATCTGGAAGCAGAGGGGCTGATGATACAATTTACATGGACCCTCGAGAATGGTTTCTCGCCAGAAAGTAGCAGCAAGTTCTGTACCTTTGTGTCCCGCACATTTCAACCAACAAGTCAATATCTATAAAGAAACTACTTGCTTCTCCGCGGTGCAATTTTCTGCCGACATGTAGGACCTCTTCCTTGCTTGCAATTAATTCTTCTGAGAATTACAGAATAATATCCTGTGAGCGATCCGATTTTTAAATGAGTAAAGTTGATTAAAAAAACACGTTCAAGTCATCTTGATACACGTCGGTGCCACACGATGCAAAAATATTTATAGCTAATTTCTTCCAGACAGCATATATTTAAACCCTCAAGTTTCCTTCAAGCTGATAGTATCTTGTGAAATGGTATGAGATTCATATACAAAGCTTATCACAACAATCTATTTTATTATCACACTACAATGTACAGTATGGCACGCAGCTTAAAATCTAGTTGTGGAATTCTGCTTGACATTAATGAATAACTGTGCAACAAAAGAACTTAGATTTAAACCCTTAACTGCTGACATTTATCCCAAATTATGTAATGTCACATTTATTTTTTTGACATTCTAACACAAAGGTTCCACCTCGGCACGGATTTAAGCTGTTTATCTTTATCTGCGTGTAAATTTAGAATTCTTACACTAAAGTTACAATATTAGAGACAAAAATGCCTTGCACCCAGTTATTAAGTGAAAACGTCTGAGTTTATTCTCAGCAATTAGCTGTGCTTTTATCTCCATTCCAACAATCTGCACTCTAAGTCGCAAAAGCACAACATAGTTTTTTCTTTTGTTTTTACCTTTAAGTGAGCAATTGGATGTGATGTGATTGGTCCTTCGGCTTCTCCCAAATGCAGAAAGAATTCAGATGTAGAGTGTCCACCTTCGCTTTAATACCGTTCACTTTCACTGCGAGCAGCGGCTCGTGTGGCACAGTCCGTTCCAAATAAATGCATCAACATCAACCACTTCATTATCAATGAATCATTTCCAGTGACCGACCGTACAGTGATCCAGCGGAAAGATCGCTTATTTAAGTGGAACTCGGCTGAGCCTGGCAAAGCCTTGGGCTCAGTACAGTTTCCATTTCCCCCGTCTGCTGCTGAGGTGGAATGCTTGCTTGTCACTTCATGAACGGCAAGCTAATAAAAACCCTGGCAGAGAGGAACCACGAGCACAGGCTCAGCTCCACATTATGCACTGGGAGGAGTTTTGTCAGATGACAACACTGGTGCCTGTGTGTGAGAATCTTACGGGAGATGTCGTTATTTTTAGGATACTGGTTGCTCATTGATACCACCTTATACTTTCAGTAAGATTGCGTTATTCTGTGTTCCTGAAAAAATAATAATAATGTGTTCAAACCTTGGGAGACACCTATAGACTCCACAGAAAGGACTCTATTATTCTCCCTTATGCAGTGCTTGAATATATGCAGCCTCCCTTTAAAAATGTCAATTGATACACAGCCTATATTATGAAATATGGGATGAAATTAACTGCAAGGCTTGCAGGTTGGATAGATTAGAGGATCTATGCCTGGATAAAATTGACAACGTGCACAATAGCAGTGTTGTAAATTACTAATTTATTATCCAGAGATCTGCCCCTCTGATATTATGGAGGACGTTTAAACCCCGCCACAGCTGCTGGGCAATTTAACTTCAGTTAAATAAGATTTCTGGGATAATCTATTGTCTTAAAGGTGCATCCAATTGAGAAGGAACTCTGCTGGCCTTACCTAGCTAGTCTAGCCTTCTTGCAACTCCGGAACTATTGTTGAGGGGACAAAATAGCTGCCCTCTGAAATAGACCATAGAAACATAGAAAATAGGTGCAGGAGTAGGCCATTCGGCCCTTCGAGCCTGCACCGCCATTCAATATGATCATGGCTGATCATTCAGCTCAGTAGCCTGTACCTGCCTTCTCTCCATACCCCCTGATCCCTTTAGCAAAAAGGGCCACATCTAACTCCCTCTTAAATATAGCCAATGAACTGGCCTCAACTACCTTCTGTGGCAGAGAATTCCACAGACTCACCACTCTCTGTGTGAAGAAATGTTTTCTCATCTCGGTCCTAAAAGACCCCCCTTATCCTTAAGCTGTGACCCCTGGTTCTGGACTCCCCCAACATCGGGAACAATCTTCCCGCATCTAGCCTCTCCAACCCCTTAAGAATTTTATATGTTTCTATAAGATCCCCCTCAGTCTTCTAAATTCCAGCGAGTACAAGCCCAGTCTATCTAGTCTTTCCTCATATGTAAGTCCCACCATCCCAGGGATCAATCTGGTGAACCTTCTCTGTACTCCCTCTAAGGCAAGAACGTCTTTCCTCAGGTTAGGAGACCAAAACTGCACACTATACTCCAGGTGCGGTCTCACCAAGGCCCTGTACAACTGCAGCAGAACCTCCCTGCTCCTAAACTCAAATCCTCTTGCTATGAATGCCAACATACCATTCGCTTTCTTCACTGCCTGCTGCACCTGCATGCTTGCTTTCAATGACTGGTGCACCATGACACCCAGGTCACGTTGCATCTCCCCTTCTCGCAATCCGTCACCATTCAGGTAATACTCTGCTTTCCTGTTCTTGCCGCCAAAGTGGATAACCTCACATTTATCCACATTATATTGCATCTGCCATGCATTTGCCCACTCGCCTAATCTATCCAAGTCACTCTGCAGCCTCCTAGCATCCTCCTCGCAGCTAACACTGCCACCCAGCTTCGTGTCATCCGCAAACTTAGAGATGTTGCATTCAATTCCCTTGTCCAAATCATTAATATACACTGTAAATAACTGGGGTCCCAGCACTCAGCCTTGCGGTACCCCACTAATCACTGCCTGCCATTCTGAAAAGGACCAGTTTATTCCTACTCTTTGCTTCCTGTCCGCCAACCAATTTTCTATCCACCTCAACACTGAACCCTCAATACCGTGTGCTTTAAGTTTGTACACCAATCTCCTATGTGGGACCTTGTCGAAGGCCTTCTGAAAGTCCAGATATAACACATCGATTGGTTCTCCCTTATCCACTCTACTACAGAGAATATTTATGAGGATGTTGCCAAGACTTGAGGGAAAAGGTTAGGCTGTCGAGGAATTTATTCCTTGGAGCAGAGGAAGCTGAGGGTGATCTTATATTGTAAAAAAAACATGAAGGGATTAAGTAGGGGGAATCCACAAGGTCGTTATGCCCAGGGTAGGGGATTCATGAACCAGACGACATAGGTTTACAGTGAGAGGGGAAACATTTAATCAGAACCTGAGGGGCATCTTTTTCATTGAGTGTGGTGGGTATATGGAATGGGCTACCAGAGGATGTAGTAGAGCCAGGTAGTCATCATCATCATCGGCGGTCACTGGAAGCGAGTATGACTGTCCTCTCCATAGGGTCGGACGCCTGAGCGTGACTTTGTTTAACGTGGGGAGACTGGTGCACAGACAGCCACCACACGGTCCTTGACAGATCTGGGTCAGGATCCAGTGGCGTGGAGTCCAAAACGAACGGGGACCCTTTTCTGCTGCAGCCTTCATCCGCCTTCCCAGCCATTGTGACGCTGCACTAAAGTCAGCCATCATCCTCCGCCTGTTCCACCGTTGAGGTCTTGGTTGGATTGCTCTTTGTCAGGGACCTCCCCCTCGACCTTCCCGCCATGGGTGACCCTACCAGGAGCGTAGCTCCAGACGGCCACACAGAATCAATCGCTTTGGCCGCCAAGTCCACACCGACCAGCGATCCCCGCACACCCACACTATCCTACACACACTAGGGCCAATTTACACTTATACAAAGCCAATTAACGTACAAACCTGTACGTCTTTGGAGTGTGGGAGGAAAACAAAGATTTTGGCGAAAACCAACGCAGTTAAGTGGAGAACGTACAAACTCTGTACAGACAGCGCCCGTAGCCAGGATGGAACCCGGGTCTCCGGCGCTGCAAGTGCTGTAAGGCAGCAACACCACCACTGCACCACAGTGCCACCCCAGGGTCTTCCTTTAGATACCCTAACCACAGGAAGAAGGATTCTGGCCATCTATCGTACGTATCTATGCCTCTCATTGCATTTGCCACCGTCGTGTCAGCCTTCAGCCTCCTGTGCTCAGGAAACCCAGCCTACCCAATCTCTCCGTGTGAACAAAATCCTCAAACCAGGCAGAATGGTGGCGATTCTCAGCACTCTCACCAAAGCGACTGTATCCTTCTGATAATGTGGTGTTCCTGCCTCCACACAATACTCCAATGCAAAACATGATGTGCTGGAGGAACTCAATGGGTCAGACAGCAACCATGGAGAAAAATGGACAGTTGACATTTTGGGCTCAGACTCTTCACCTGGACTGACGGAGTAGAGGGAAGAGGGATGTTGGGGGAGTCCAGAACCAGGGGGTCACACAGTTTAAGAATAAGGGGTAGGCCATTTAGGACTGAGAAGAGGAAAAAGCTTTTCACCCAGAGAGTTGTGAATCTGTGGAATTCTCTGCCACAGAAGGCAGTGGAGGCCAATTCACTGGATATATATATATATCACAAACAACAAAGGTATCAACACTAATCCCTGAAGTACAGCACTGGGCAGGTAATTGGGAATACAAACTTGCCCAGCATCGGCATTCTACTAATCAATAAAGCATTTTATCATCACTATCTTCTGCCTCCTATCACCAAGCAAAATTTGGGATCAAATTAACCAGTTTGCTTTAGATCCCATGTGCTTTAACCTTCCAAACCAGCCTTCCATGTGAGACCTTGTCAAATAGGGTGGCACGGTGGCGCAGCGGTAGAGTTGCTGCCTTACAGCGAATGCAGCGCCGGAGACCCGGGTTCTATCCCAACTACGGGTGCTGCCTGCACGGAGTTTGTACGTTCTCCCCGTGACCTGCGTGTGTTTCCACCGAGATCTTTGGTTTCCTCCCACACTCCAAAGACGTACAGGTCTTTGTAGACCAGAAAAAGTCTGGTCTGCCCCAACAGCTGCTGACGACATTCTACCGCTGCACCATAGAGAGCATCCTAACACATGGCATCCCTGTGTGGTACCTCAGCTGCACGGAGGCAGAGAGGAGAGCTCTTCAGCGGGTAGTCCATAGAGCTCAGAAGACTATCGGAACACAGCTACCAGCCTTGGAGGGCATCTACAACACACGATGCCTCAGAAAAACCACCAGCATCCACAAAGGCTCATCACACCCCTGCAATAGTCTGTTTGAACTTCTAACATTGGGCAGACGATACAAGGCCTTCTACGTCCGCACCTCCAGACTCAGGAACAGCTTCATCCCCAGGGCCATAGCTGCTATGAACACGTCCTGCTGAGCCGGATGGTCACATCGCACAGTGAACCGGCACAGATTTACTTTATTCTGTTTTAAAACTGTTTCTAATTTGTTTCATTGGGTTGTTTAAATTAATACTGATTAGCTAATTAATTTATTGCATCGTATGGGAGGCGCGTTCCCAATCTCGTTGTACCCCTGTACAATGACAATAAAGATATATTGTATTGTATTGTTTGTAGGTTAATTGGCTTGGTAAATGTAAAAATTGTCCCTAGTGGGTGTAGGATAGTGTTAATGTGCGGGGATCGCTGGTCGGCGCGGACCCGGTGGGCCGAAAGGGCCTCTTTCTGCGCTGTATCTCTAAACTAAACTAAACTAAAACTAAATTCCTTACTATAGACCATATCAGCATCATCTAACACCATCTCTTTAATATTCTTTGTTACCAGCTCAATAAACGATCAAATTAATGAGCTGGGATAACTCCAAGACAAAGCCATGCAGACTTCTTCTAATCAGCCCTTGCCATTCCAAAGGTTATAAATCCTTAAGGTTTTTTACAGTAAGTTTTCCCTGCCTCTGACATAAAGATCACCAGCCTGTAGTTTCCTGGCTTATCGCTACTGTTCTTAAATAAATGGACGTTAGCTCTTCTCCAGTCCACTGGCAGTGGACAGAGTCAACAGCTTCAAGTTCCATATCTCTGAAAATCTGCCCTGGACCCAGTACATTGGCACAATCACAAAAACCTCATCAATGCCTCTACTTCATTGGAAGTTTGAGGAGATATGGTGTGTTTAGTTTAGTTTAGAGGTACAGCGCGGAAACAGGCCCTTTCGGCCCACCGGGTCCGCGCCGACCAGCGATCCCCGCACATTAACACTCTATCCTACACCCACTACAGACAATTTTTACATTTTACCAATCCAATTAACCTACAAACCTGCATGTCTTTGGAGTTTGGGAGGAAACCGAAGATCTCGGAGAAAACCCACGCAGGTCACGGGGAGAACGTACAAACTCCGTACAGACAGCACCCGTAGTCGGGATCGAACCCGGGTCTCTGATACAGCATTCGCTGTAAGGCAGCAACTCTACCGCTGCGCCACCGTGCCGCCCTGTTGATCAGAATCAGAATTAGAATCAGAATAACCTTTATTGTCATCCAAAAAAACAAGTCTTTGGGACGAATTTCTATTGCCCACAGTCCAACAATAAGAGCAATAAAAATAAGCAATAACACACACAATCACAAACCATCACAAAACAAAAAAAAAGAAACATCCATCACAGTGAGTCTCCTCCAGTCACCTCCTCACTGTGATGGAAGGCCCGAATGTGTTTTCTCTTCCCCTGCCGTCTTCTCCAGCGGTCAGGCTGTTGAAGTTGCCACGTTCCAGGCCGCGCCGGAGGGTGAAAGGTCGCAGCAGGCTGACCCGAGCCCCGCGATCTGGGGCGGGTGAAGAAGCTGCCACTGCCGGAGCTCCCGATGTCGGCCCCCACCCAGGGCAGGGCCTGCGATACTCTCTTGAACCTCTTCAGGTGTACGACAGAGAGCCCTGTGACTGGTTGCATTACGGCCTGGTTCAGCAACTCCAACGCCCAGAAATGGGGGAGTCTACAGAGAGTGGAAGACACTGCCTGGCCATCCCATGCACTGACATCCCCAAGTTCAACAGGACCTACAGGAGGTGCTGCCTCAAAAAGGCAGTGAAGAACATCAAAGACTCACACCATCCTTGGCATGTTATCGTTTCACTCCCACCATTGGGGAAAAAGGTACAAGTGCCTGAAGACCATGACCTCCAGGTTCAAGAGTGGTTTCTTCTCAACAACCTTCAGTTTCTCAAACCCCACCCAACACTAACCTCAACCTGAACTTCTACAGAGTGTCTTTGGATGTACTAAAGAGTTCAGCTTTGTGGGACTAACATTGTGGTTATTAACAAAATGAACAGATTACTGCCTTTGCCTGCTTGGACTCTGTTCTGGTAACTTTATCTCTTGAATTCCCATTCCCATTCCCATTCCCATTCCCATTCCCATTCCCATTCCCATTCCCAATCCCAATCCCAATTCCATTCCCAGGAAACCCTCAAATTAGAATATATTTTTGAATGCTGCATGTACTATAACATCACATGGACTTTATCACATCTCCTTGCACTGAATGGTTGAGCAATTCAATTGGATAGTAAGAGGGCTGAGTTGGGAAACATTCTGAGCAATGACCAGCACAGATTTCATGACTTCCTATTCATCTTGTCGGACGCGTGGAGCAAGGACTGGTAGGAGGGTGAGTGGTAGGATGGTGAATGGTGGGAGGGGGAGAGGAGAGGAGAGGAGAGGAGAGGAGAGGAGAGGAGAGGAGAGGAGAGGGAGAGAGGAGAGGAGAGGAGAGGAGAGGAGAGGAGAGGAGAGGAGAGGAGAGAGAGAGGAGAGGAGAGGAGAGGAGAGGAGAGGAGAGGAGAGGAGAGAGAGGAGAGGAGAGGAGAGGAGAGGAGAGGAGAGGAGAGGAGAGGAGAGGAGAGGAGAGGAGAGGAGAGGAGAGGAGAGGAGAGGAGAGGAGAGGAGAGGAGAGGAGAGGAGAGGAGAGGAGAGGAGAGGAGAGGAGAGGAGAGGAGAGGAGAGGAGAGGAGAGGAGAGGAGAGGAGAGGAGAGGAGAGAGAGGAGAGGAGAGGAGAGGAGAGGAGAGGAGAGGAGAGGAGAGGAGAGGAGAGGAGAGGAGAGGAGAGAGAGGAGAGGAGAGGAGAGGAGAGGAGAGGAGAGGAGAGGAGAGGAGAGGAGAGGAGAGGAGAGGAGAGGAGAGGAGAGGAGAGGAGAGGAGAGGAAGGAGAGGAGAGGAGAGGAGAGGAGAGGGAGAGGAGAGGAGAGGAGAGGAGAGGAGAGGAGAGGAGAGGAGAGAGGAGAGAGGAGAGGAGAGGAGAGGAGAGGAGAGGAGAGGAGAGGAGAGGAGAGGAGAGGAGAGGAGAGGAGAGGAGAGGAGAGGAGAGGAGAGGAGAGGAGAGGAGAGGAGAGGAGAGGAGAGGAGAGGAGAGGAGAGGAGAGGAGAGGAGAGGAGAGGAGAGGAGAGGAGAGGAGAGAGAGGAAGGAGAGGAGAGGAGAGGAGAGGGATGTCGGTTCGTGGGAACTGCTCCAGTCCATCGAGCCCGAGGGCCGACCGGACTTTGGACTTTGAATAATGGTGCCAAAAATGGTGGTGTCCCCTTATGTTATACATGCAGAATTAATTTCACTGTGCAGTTGCACATGTGACAAATAAAGCACGATTGAACTATTTATATTAGATGAGTTTGCTCACAGCATGTTGGAGGATTAACATACAGATTTGTAGTTTCAATTAAAAATATTTTTAAGAAACCATCAAAAATCCTGGCTGAGTTTCTGCTGTGGGCATAACCACTGATCCAAATCTACATTACTTTCAAAATTTCACTGATTTTATGATTTGAGATTTTGCTCAGGTTTCCGTTCAAACTTATTTGCATATTATTAAAGTGTAAGAAAATAACTGCAGATGCTGGTGCAAATCGAAGGTATTTATTTCACAAAATGCTGGAGTAACTCAGCAGGTCAGGCAGCATCTCAGGAGAGAAGGAATGGGTGACGTTTCGGGTCGAGACCCTTCTTCAGACTGATGTCAGGGGGCGGGACAAAGGAAGGATATAGGTGGAGACAGGAAGGCAGTGGGAGAACTGGGAAGGGGAGGGGAAGAGAGGGACAGAGGAACTATCTAAAGTTGGAGAAGTCGATGTGCAAGCTGCCCAAGCGAAATATGCATATCATTGAAAGTAAACATTGTCAATCAAGCAATGTTTCCAACTATATTGTGAATATTCTTTGAGATTGTTCAAAGTGGTAACACGTATTTTTAGGATCTAGGCAAGACCAATATTTATTGAATGTTGCTAATTGCTATTGAATTTAGTGGGTTGTTTGATCATTTCAGAGGACAATCAAGAGTCGCTGACAAGCTGCAGCAGTTGCATGAATATAGCAGAATGTACACCGGTCAGCCAAAACATTATGACCTGATGAACCAAAACATTATGCCCACCTGCCCAATATGCTGTTGGTCCTCCGTGTGCAGCCCCATACGCAGCAGGGTGCGATTCACTGTGTATTGTGACACATTCCTCCCGTGACCACCATTAAAATTTTCTGTGACTTGTGCCACAGTAGACCTTCTGTCGGTTCGGACCAGACGGGATAGCCTTCGTTGCCCTCGCGCATCGATGAGCCTTGGGCGCCCAACACCCTGTCGCCGGTTTGTGGTTTGTCCCTCCTCTCAGACCACTGTCGGTAGGTACTCACCACTGCTGACCGGGAGCACCCCATAAGCCTTGCCGTTTCAGAGATGCTCTGACCCAGTCGCCTGGCCATAACAATTTGGCCCTTGTCAAAGTCGCTCAGGTCTTTACTCCTGCCCATTTCTCCTGCATCCAACACATCAACTTCAAGAACTGACTGTTCACTTGCTGCCTAATATATCCCACTCCTTGACAGGTGCCATTGTAACAAGATAATCAATGTTATTCACTTCACCTGTCAGTGGTCACAATGTTTTGGCTGATGTTTGTCACAGATAAATATTTTGCAATGTCCAGCTAAGTATTTGTGAATAACCTGTAATTGTAAATAACCTATTAAGAAAACATTATAAAACCTTCTGTTTACCATTCTCACGATTTCTCATAGCCAGTAAATGAAATAGAGTGGATTTTGCAAAAACGCCAATGTTTCCCTTGTTGTTACCAGCTTTAGTCCCAAATTTGCTGGTAACTCTCAGCTGGTAACTGTGTAACTTTTTTAATGGCTTGTCTGATTTTAATTATTTTGGAATATGTTGCTTGTCTGATTTTAATTATTTTGGAATATGTTTCAGTGCTTCAGAAGTATTCAGTAGTAAAAGAACAATATTTCCATAGCTTTGGCACCCAGCTCAGCCATGATGCATGACTCGCAACTGAGGGTGCAGATAGTAAATCTTCCTGGTAAAATGGAGGGTTGGGAATGAATTTTCTGCAAAGAATAATTTCACCCATATCTGAGGAGGGCATCATATCTGAGGAAGGATGTGCTGGCTCTGGAGAGGATTCAAAGGAGATTCACAAGAATGATCCCAGGAATGAGTGGGTTAACATATGATGAGTGTTTGTCGGCATTGGGCCTACACTCGCTGGAGTTCAGAAGAATGAGGGGGGACCTCATTGAAATGTACAGAATAGTGAAAGGATCTTGGATAGAGTGGATGTGGAGAGGATGTTTCCACTAGTGGGAGAGTCTAGGACTAGAGGTCATAGCCTCAGAATTAAAGGACGTTCTTTTAGGAAGGAGATGAGGAGGAATTTCTTTTGTCAGAGGGTGGTGAATCTGTAGAATTCTTTGCCACAGAAGGCTGTGGGGGCCAAGTCAGTGGATATATTTGAGGCAGAGTTAGATAGATTCTTGATAGATAGATCAGCCATGATTGAATGGCGGAGTAGACATGACGGGCCGAATGGCCTAATTCCGCTCCTATCTCGTGTGATCTTACGATCTTACAATCTTAATCAAGAGTGCAGGATGCTCAATTGCATTTCATTGGCAATAGTTAATCTTTCTAAGGAAATGTCTAAGGAAATTCCCTTGAGGATTAAAATTCAGAAGGCTGAATACCTGAGGTCTGGAAGTGTACACAACTGGATTTTCGCTCCAGCCGCAAGGTATTTCACAAAATGTACCAAACAGAGTGTTACATTTTAAATGTAATTGTGCTTTTACAACAGTTGAGTACGTTGGTACATCAGTATGTCAGTTGTAGCTCGATTTATTCACAAAATGCTGGAGTACTCTTCTGAAGAAGGGTCTCGACCCGAAACGTCACCCATTCCTTCTCTCCCGAGATGCTTCCTGACCTGCTGAGTTACTCCAGCATTTTGTGAATAAATCGATTTGTACCAGCATCTGCAGTTATTTTCTTATACTATCAGTTGTAGCTCAATGGATACAATCTTGAGTCAGTCAGAAAATGCTGGAGTAACTCAGCGGGACAGGCAACATCTCTGGAGAGAAGGCATGGGTGACGTTGCAGGTTGAGACCCTTCTTCACCCATTCACCCCCAAATTCCTTCTCTCCAGAGAAGCTGCCTGCCACGCTGAGTTACTCCAGCATTTTCTGACTGACTCAAGATTGTATCCATTGAGCTACAACTGACATACTGATGTACCAACGCACTCAACTGTTGTAAAAAGCACAACTCCAGCATTTTGTGTCTATCTGCGGTGTAACCAGCATTTGCAGTTCCTTCTTGCACATGTTGAGTCGGTCGCCAGGTTGATGGTTAATGTCGTGCCTCAGACACTTGAGCTTCTCCAGTACAGCACTGAGGATCTGCTGCACAACTGGAGGTGCTGCCTACAACGTCGTCATGAGTCTACTGAAACACACCTCACCTATCTCAACGATATAATTCTTTATTTGCAAGGTAGCACACTCACTTGTCGAGATAGTCCGTGGGTCACCAAGGAGGTGGAGAGCGGTTCAGCACTGCTCTCTGGTTGTGGTAGGATGGTTCAGTTGCCTGATAACCGCTGGGAAGAACTCTCCCTGAATCGGGAGGTGTGCCTTTTCACGCTTCTTTCACTCGCCCCATAGCAGAAGCGTCCACTTCGCGGGGCTGGAAACTGGAAGTGTCCTGAGCTAATTCTGCTACCACCATCGTGTACTGTACAAGTGATGGCTCCCACTGATTGTCACCGCCCTTTTCAGGACGGACGATGACAGCGATGTAACGTTTGAAACACGGATGATGGTCACAAAAGAAGACTTCTTTCACTTTGCAACAGACTGCCGGAATCTCCTCAATTCCAAATAGTATTCCATGCCTCTTCTTTGCAATATGGACACGATCGTGCAAGGGCAAGGAATGAAAGCAACAGTTATCCCTCAGCATCATGTAGCCTATTATTGCACACAGGGCATAATTTGAAACATCACATGCCGACCTTAACTTCCGCATAATGTCACAATACATTAGGACATCTTCACATGCCTTCTTCGTGTTGCCCCTTGCTCCACATGCATTTCACATCCATTTTCAACAAGCAACACAATGGTCTGATGGCTGTGCATAGTGCTGCATCATCCATGGATTGACCCTGGCTCAGCTGGTATATCAGCCTTTGGCACTTTGGCTGAGAGATATTATTATCTTCACAAGTCAGAGGGCAACACCATCATCCTTCAAACCATGGCACACAACTTGCCTTTGCAAAAGCATGCAGAGAAACATAGAAACATAGAAACATAGAAACATAGAAACATAGAAACATAGAAACATAGAAACATAGAAAATAGGTGCAGGAGGGCATTCGGCCCTTCAAGCCTGCACCGCCATTCATTGTGATCATGGCTGATGATCCACAATCAGTAACCCGTGCCTGCCTTCTCCCCATATCCCTTGATTCCGTTAGCCCCGAGAGCCCTATGTAACTCTCTTTCAAATTCATCCAGTGAATTGGCCGCCACTGCCTTCAGTGCCAGAGAATTCCACAAATTCGCAACTCTCTGGGTGAAAAGGTTTTTTCTCACCTCAGTTTTAAATGGCCTCCCCTTTATTCTTGGACTGTGGCCCCTGGTTCTGAACTGTGGCCCCTGGTTCATTTGCTTTGTTTCAAATTCATAATATTTTCACATAATCTCCTGAAAACTTCCTCCAAAATTAGATTGTCTGTTTCCACAGCTTTCTTCCACAAGTCATCTCCAAACAGCTTCACCATTGCACATGGCAGGGCCACTATCACACTTGGTCTTACCCTCTAATGCACAGCAGTTATCAAAGCACGGCCCCAAGTTCTAGCCTGTCCAATTCCTTCCCAACTTGATGCTTTGAGGCTTGTGGTTTACAAATGGACTGGCTTTGCATTTGGTCTGATGTGAATGGGTACATTGTGCCCTATATCCCAGTGGAGCTGGTGAACGTGATTTTGAAGAGTCAACACTGAAAATATTCTTCCTAACTTGGTTTAGCCAGTCCCACCCCATTAAAGATAGACACAAAATGCCGGAGTTACTCAGTGGGATGGGCAGCATCTCTGGAGAGAAGGAATGGGCAACGCTTTGGGTCGAGACCCTTCTTCAGACCAGGCCAGTTCCTTCCTACACTTTTCGTCCACCCCATTAAAGTTGGTTAGCTTAATAGGAAGTTGTACCAGCCATCCGTTCAGAGATACAGCATGGCAACAGGCTCTTCGGCCCACCGAGTCCCATGCCAACTTGGGACCCTCACACATTAACACTACCCTACACACACCAGGGACAATTTTACATTTATACCAAGCCAAGTAACCTACAAATCTGTATGTCTTTGGAGTGTGGGAGGGCACCGAAGATCTCGGAGAAAACCCACGCAGGGGTGAACGTACAAACTCCGCACAGAGAAGCACCCATAATCAGGATCGAACCCGGGTCTCTGGCGCTGTAAAGTCCCTGTCCCACTTAGGCGATTTTTTAGGCGACTGCCGGCGACTGTCATAGTCGTAGCAGGTCACCGAAAAACCGGCGACTGGACCCTCCCCCCACGACAATGTCTATGACAAGCCACAACAACCTACCACCTAGTCGACGTCAAGCTACGGCAAGCTACTGACAACCGGCGACTCAATCGTTGCGAGTAGGACGTCCACCTACGACTGCACCTACGACGACCTACGGCCACACCGGCGAGACGACCTACGCCAACCGAAGCCAACATACGTCCACCCGCGACAAGCTACGACCCTGTCGGCGACAACTGAAGACAATTCACGTCATTTTGGCCTCCGGTTTTGACGCCGGTACCTGTCGCCGGTTGACGTACGTTGACATAGGTAGTCGCCAATGGAATTCACCGAGGTCAGCACCGGCGACAACCTACGTCACCTGGCGACAACCTACGACAGCACCTACGTCAGGAGACGTCAAGCTATGCTCATTGGCGTCAAACCTACTGTCGCCAAAAATTATCTCAAAATTCTGACAATCCAGTGGCGACCAGAAAGGCGCTACGACTCTTTGGAGACGACTCACGACCGTACAGGCGACACCCCGTCAACCGTGTGGTGACGGCCTAGTCGCCTGTAGTCGCCTAAAAAATCGCCTAAATGGGACAGGGGTTTTTAGGCAGTAGATTTAGATTTTTTTTTTTAGATTTATAGATACAGCGCGGAAACAGGCCCTTCGGCCCACCGAGTCCGTGCCGCCCAGCGATCCCCGCACATTTACACTATCCTACACACACTAGGGACAATTTTTACATTTACCCAGTCAATGAACCTACAAACCTGTACGTCTTTGGAGTGTGGGAGGAAACCGAAGATCTCGGAGAAAACCCACGCAGGTCACGGGGAGAACGTACAAACTCCGTACAGACGGCGCCCGTAGTCAGGATCGAACCTGAGTCTCCGGCGCTGCATTCGCTGTAAGGCAGCAACTCTACCGCTGCGCCACTGTGCCGCCCTGTAGCTGAACCACTACACAACCATGCTGCCTTATTTCGAACATCTTTGACCATCGTTAATCTTAATGTCTGTAAATACTCAACAGATGTGATATTCAGTTTGATGGAACTCTCCATCAACGATATCTGGCTGAACCGACCAGATTAAATGACTTGACCCATTATTGAACTGTCTACTACAGTATCAATTTGCAAGTTAATGCATTAGTCGCTACTGAACACCTTTTGCTCAAAATCAAAATAAAATAAACTGCGGATCCTGCAAACCTAAACTGAAAACATAAAATGCTGAAACCACAAGGTGAGTCAGAATGAGAAGAATAGCTAATATTTCATTCGAACAGGGAAAGAGAGGGAATAAATCGGCTGCACATTGCAAAGAGTGTCGGGGAGAGATGTGTAGGATAAAGGGAGTATTATGGAGATGGTGAAGTCAGGATTACCTGATCACCCGGTTACCAAACACTAACTCCCCTGCCATTCCCACACTGACCTTTCTGTCCTGGGCCTCCTCCATCATCATAGAGAGGCCAAACGCAAATTAAAGGAACAACATCTCATATTTCGCTCGGGCAGCTTTATAACCCAGTGGTATGAATATTGATTTCCCTAACTTCAAGAGACTCTTGCATCCCCTCTCTCTCCATCCCGCCCCCCCACCCAAGTCGTACTAGCTTCAAAGTCTTCCTGTTGAGTCTCATTGTCTGTAACTCATTTTCACCTAGTCCACAGCTAACGACGGCCTGCCTCCTTTATCACCGTTACTTTTTTGCATCTCTTTCATTCATTTGTTCTGTATCTCTCTGCATCATCGTCTATATCTCTCCTTTCCATTTCCCCTGGCTCTCAGTCTGAAGAAGGGTCTCGACCCGAAACGTCACCTATTCCTTTTCTCCAGAGAAGCTGCCTGGCCCGCTGAGTGACTCCAGCCTTTTGTGCCTATCTTTGCATTGTAATAATCTATTGATGAAGCCATGTGGTGATAGATCAATGAGGGTAGTTAGAAAGCGTAAACAAGCAAAGGGCCATGTTAAGGCTGTGGAATGCAGATGCAGGATTGGCAAGCAGATCAGGCAGTGTCAGCAGTCAAAGTAAAGTTTAATATGGAGAACATACTGCAGAGTTGACCTCTACTCAAAAGTCTGTTTACTCTGTTCTTGCTAATGACAACAATACACTGCAATCACAATTCCCTATTGTTAAATGAATTTCCAAACTACATCTTTATTAGGTTTCAAATTGACGCAGAATTTGTTTTTATACTTGTTTCAGTTCTGGACCTCTAGGCTATTTCAATGTGACTTTTCCTTTTGAAATTGGTACCTTGGTTAGTGATGGTAACAACCAAGCAGACCAGTCTCATGCTTCAGTCTGAAGAAGGGTCTCGACCCGAAACGTCACCCATTCCTTCTCTCCTGAGATGCTGCCTGACCTGCTGAGTTACTCCAGCATTTTGTGAAATAAATACCTTCGATCTGTACCAGCATCTGCAGTTATTTTCTTACACTAGTCTCATGCTTCAGATTCAGTTTTTTAACTGTTTTTTACTGATTTTTGACTGCGAATGGCATCTACAGCAGTTGCTTGCGGCCGATGAAACTCTCTCGATCTCTTTGCTGCCACATTGAAGTTGTTGAGGAAACAAAACTCACATGTAAGTTTGAAATGCCAAGTTTTGTTTCCTCAACAACTTCAATTGAATTTGTTAATCTACCGGTCTACACGGACATCATTGGAAATCAAGTTAAGACATCCCGTAAATCATGGAATAAAAAGACCACAAAATTGCAATGCAAGAGTAAGTTGTTCATGAAACATTGCAGTTCCTAATTATCTCACTCTGTCTCGGGCTTGCCGTTGTGAAAATTGAACTTTCAACTGCTTCTAAAGGCCTTGAATTAAAGTAATCTTCCAGTTTCTGAACAACATTTTTAAGCAAGATGTGTTTGCCTTGCACAGTGAGAGAAGGTTTGCTTGTGTGCCACTTGCTTCTGCACCAACCTCTATCAGGAGAATTGTTCAACATGCTCTCTTATCCTGTTGACTGGGCTCCAGTGAAGTATTGTGTACAGTTTTGGTCTCCAAATTTGAGGAAGGACATTCTTGCTATTGAGGGAGTGCTGCGTAGGTTCTCGAGGTTAATTCCCGGAATGGCGGGACCGTCATATCTTGAAAGAATGGAGCGACTGGGTTTGTACCCACTGGAATTTAGAAGGATGAGAGGGGACCTTATTGAAACATATAAGATTATTTAGGGATTGGACACGCTATAGCCAATATTCTCATTGCAGTAAAGGGTGGCGCAGTGGTAGAGTCACTGCCTTACAGTTGCTTACAGTGCCAGAGACCCGGGTTCGATCCCGACTACGGGTGTTGTCTGCACGGAGCTGGCATGGGTTTTCTCCGAGATCTTCGGTTTCCTCCCACACTCCAAAGACGTGCAGGTTTGTAGGTTAATTGGCTTGGTACGAGTGTAAATTGTCCCTAGTGTGTGTAGGATTGTGTTAATGTGCGGGGATCGCTGGTGGGGACCCGATGGGCCGAAGGGCCTGTTTCCGCGCTATATCTCTAAACTAAACGAAAGGGTTATTAGCGATGTGGTACAAGTTGAGCTGCTGATACAGACTGACTGTTTCAGACCGAATGTAATGATATTCATGCTGTAAGCTAAGACTGTCTACTCACCCTCACGGATGTAAAAGGCCCCACGACGCAGATTTGAAGAAGTGCACAGGAGTTGTTCCTGGTGTCTTGTATAATTTTCATCCCACACTCAACTTCATTAAGTGTAAAGTGCTGTGGTATGAAAGGAGAATGAATGACACAGCATGCGTGCAACCATTATTTTCTCATTCTTTAAAGAACTGATTGCAGCAGTTTCTCCAAATTAACTCCTTTGAGGCTGTTGTGATGTTGGGTGGAACACCTGGCGCCTGTGCCTTGAAAGATCATCTATTAGTGCCTCTCTTAAAGTCAAAGCCACAAAGGTTAAATAAAATAGTTTTTTTTAATCGTCCACATTGTCTTGAAGGTGAAGGAGAGAGAAAGGAGTGTGTCCTTTCGACCAACGATTTCTCCAGAAAAAGAAAAATCGAAAGGTTGGAGAAATTACCATTTCCATTCATTTTAACACCTACAGTTCAAAAGGGATAGTGGAAAGAATCAAGAAAACGTGTAAACGAGGGCAATTGTTTATGGCTCAAGGAAAATGTTATGGACTAGAATTAGAATTGCCAAATGAAAAAGGATCGTGTTTGCTTTTTTATTATCCAGGTAGCTGGTTAATAGAGCAGTAAAGAGTTGACTAATCATATCAATCAATCTCTATCAATTAGACCACAGCAGACGCAGTAGTGAGGGGAGGTAAGCCCCAGTGGTGGAAAACTTTGGTGACCATAAGTTCAAAGTCACTGCCTTCCTCCCAAGCATGCAACAATTGCCATATGCTACATCGCAAATGCATTGGAAAGCTCCGGGAACAGTTGGAACGTACTTTTAATGCCCTCTAGTTTCCGTGTCCCTAGATTATAAACTCTTCAGGGAATGAAATGCGTTCACTTCAGGAAAGAGGGTGTGCAATGAAACAATTCATGTCCTTTGCACCTGCAAACATTTCCATGGAATTGGCTTTTTGTTGCATCCGTTTACGTTTATCAATAGTTTATCAGCGATAGAAAGCAAGTGATTCATTGGTGGGGGGCTGGGGGTGGGGGGGGGGGGGCGGGTGGGGGGGGGTGGGGGGAGGGGGTAAGGATAAACTCGCTCTGCTGAGGCCATTTTGTGGTCACAGTCAATTTCATGAACTGCCACGTCGGCTCTGCCGGCGATCCCCATGTCCTGAAAAATGCAGTTAAAATAAATCCTTGTCAAGTCCTGTGTTGTACTGCAAAGAGGGAGTTGCTCTGGGAATGTCCACAATAAGTAGACACAATTTGACGACCATCCATCTAATACTGAAGTCAGATAGAAGGGTCTTGACCCGAAACGTCACCCATTCCTTCTCTCCAGAGATGCTGCCTGACCCGCTGAGTTACTGCAGCATTTTGTGTCTACCTTTGATTTAAACCAGCATCTGCAGTTGTTTTTCCTAATGAAGAGGTCACTTTTATTGCACAAGCAACTTTTTCAGTTTTCATCCACATAACACTAAACTGCGCAGTACAATGCGTGTGTAGGAAGGAACGGCAGATTGAATTGAAGTGAATTGAATTGAATACTTTTTTTCACATGTGGCAAGTTACAGTGAAATTCTTTGCTTGCATACCCAAGGTATGCAAATAGTCGCCTATAAAGGGCGCTGATAAAGTTACAAAGTATCTGCGTGCCAGGTCCCCCTTTGCTCTTCCCCCCCTCCGCCTCATGGCGGTCCCCCCACGCCAGGTCCTCCAGTCCTCCATTGTCTGTTGTTCTTCCCCCCCCCCCCTCACGACGGTCCCCCACACCAGGTCCTCCAGTCCTCCATTGTCCGTTGTTCTTCCCCCCCCCCTCACGACGGTCCCCCACACCAGGTCCTCCAGTCCTCCATTGTCCGTTGTTCTTCCCCCCCCTCCCTCACGACGGTCCCCCACACCAGGTCCTCCAGTCCTCCATTGTCCGTTGTTCTTTCCCCCCCCCCTCACAACGGTCCCCCACACCAGGTCCTCCAGTCCTCCATTGTCCGTTGTTCTCCCCCCTCCCCCTCATGGCAGTCCCCCACGCCAGGTCCTCCTGTCCTCCATTATCTGTTGTTCTTCCCCCCCCCCCCATGGCGGTCCACCCACGCCGGGTCCTCCAGTCCTCCATTATCCGTTGTTCTCCCCCCCCCTCCCCTCATGGAGGTCTCCCCACGCCGGGTCTTCCATTGTTCCTTCCCCCGGCAGCGGTGTCCTCACATGTCCGTCCTCATCCGTCGGTCAGCGCCATCATCGACCGCCGCACCGACCTCTCCACTATCGCCTCTGGGTCCTCTCTGGACGGCTGCTGGTTAACACCAAAGATAGACACAAAATGCTGGAGTAACAGCGGGACAGGCAACATGTCTGGACAGAAGGAATGGGTGACGTTTCAGGTCGAGACCCTTCTTCAATGCAGAAGAAGGGTCCTAGGCTCCCGTGTTTATATTGCACCATTAACATAGACATCCCAAGGTGTTTCATGATACTGTGACTCATAAAATGTGACATTGGACAACACTGGGAGATTTGGGGGCAGATTACAATGAAACGTTTTTACAATGCAGAACATCTTCATTTCTATGCATGCACAGTTCTGAGCGCATTCATTTCACATGAATTCTCAATCATTCTTCATGTGGAGCGTTAATAATACTATAACACACTAAATTAAGAAAAAGACGTAGTGAAAGAATTAATATCGGAAATGTCCTGATATTAAATTTGCCCAGTTCTCCATATTGACTGCATTAATGCAGTTTGATTTAACAGGAGTAGACAATGAAAACTGGTAGACAGATGGTGATGGAGTGATAAAGCATAGACATTGTGTTTTTATTAGAGAAGATTCACAGGAGCTGAAATGGTTAACAGTAATTAATATTGCAAAATACAACACAGTGAAATAATTAATGTGCTGATTCTGGATTTTATTTTCTACAAATATTGAGATTAAAAGAACTATAAGATCTTTGGATGTTGGAAAATGGAACATTTAAAACACCTTAAAGCCTTCTAACAAACTACAGTGGATGTAAACAGAAACAGTTAAAGAATGTTAGAATATGTAGAATTATATATTCTGATGTATTAATGTCACTAAATCTCTGGAAATATTAAGAGTCTCTCAGATTGCCACAGAAGTGGGTTTGAATTGGTAATCTATGGGATGTCTGCTCAGTCCCACACAAGGTTCAGAGTATGAAAGGTCTGTTTTATATTTATATATATATTTATATATATATATATATATATATATATATATATATAAATGTGGATATTTAATGGGAAGTAGATTTGCCTATTAATTATTTAAGCTGGCTCCAGCCCTGCAGCCTCCGAGTCATTGTTTTTAGCTCATTAGAGGCGTAACCTTAAAGTTGAGTAGTGATGGCTGAGCAGAGGAATATTCAGAAATGGTCGGATGGCACTTTATCTGCCACATGTACCCAGGTACAGTGAAAATGTTAGACACAGTTCAGTACAAGTATCACTATACATAAGCACTTAGGTTAAACTTGCCAAAGCTTCCCAGATGCAGTGCAAGTATATACTTGTATATACCTTCATCTGCAGTTCCTTCCTACGAATATACAAGTGTATACTTGAAAATACTCTTATACTCGTAGGAAGGAGCTGCAGATGCTGGCTCTGAAGAAGGGTCTCGACTCGAAACAGGCGGCACGGTGGCGCAGCGGTAGAGTTGCTGCCTTACAGCCAATGCAGCGCCGGAGACTCAGGTTCGATCCTGACTACGGGCGCCGTCTGTACGGAGTTTGCACGTTCTCCCCGTGACCTGCGTGGTTTTTCTCCGAGATCTTCGGTTTCCTCCCTCACTCCAAAGACGTACAGGTATGTAGGTTAATTGGCTGGGTAATATGTGAAAATTGTGTGTGTAGGATAGTGTTAATGTGCGGGGATCGCTGGGCGGCGCGGACTCGGTGGGCCGAAGGGCCTGTTTCCGCGCTGTATCTCTAAATCTAAAAAAACTAAAAAAAGAAACGTCACCCATTCCTTCTCTCCAGAGATGCTGCCTGTCCCGCTGAGTTACTCCACCATTTTGTGTCTATCTTCAGTGTGAACCAGCTTCTGCAGTTTCTTCCTACACAAGTAAATAGGAGCAGTACACTGAGTCAGTCTACAGGGTTAAGCCAGACAGCTCTCTGCCATCTATATTCATTTAATGGGATCATGAACAATCCTTCAAC